>NC_090747.1:101176171-101181171 GCF_036898095.1 Palaemon carinicauda | reverse complement strand
ATATTACAAGCATAAAGAAGGCTATTATTGTCTGCCTTCTCATTAGGATGCTAATAAGATAAAGTTAATGTTTCAGGAACCCGCCTTTGAATCAATGGAAGTGCATAATGTGGATATTTTCGGAAAATTCAAAGCATACTAATTTCCTTTTAGAAACTCAATTTTGGAAGTCTAATTATGACGTTGACATTTTAATTTCATTAATACGATAATCTAATCCAGTATAAAGGAATAGAATAATGAAAATTTTTATAACGCTGAATGGTATCATATGATTAAATCTTAATTAATTTCAAAGGAAGTATTGTTGGCTTTCTCTTGTTGGAAAGTACTATAACAATGTTTTCTTACCCTGATTTTCTCCATTGATGCCTGGTGACCTAATGGCGCAGAACGTGACTTCAGTTTTCATTAAGGAGAAAGGTCTTTTGGGGCTAGGTTACATATATTGACTCATCTCTCTCTCTCTCTCTCTCTCTCTCTCTCTCTCTCTCTCTCTCAAATGTGTATAAAAGGGCTGAGTAATTTATCTTTTAAGGTCGTTTATTAGTATGTATGCTTTATAGATTCGATATAAAGAAATACATTCATATTTCGCCTTTCTCTCTCTCTCTTTCTCTCTCTCTCTCTCTCTCTCTCTCTCTCTCTCTCTCTCTCTCTATCCTTAAGGTTGTTTATTAGTATGTATGCTTTATAGATTCGATATAAAGAAATACTTTCATCTCTCTCTCTCTCTCTCTCTCTCTCTCTCTCTCTCTCTCTCATATCCTTTTACATGAAGCAAGGCATATCAACAGGTGATAAGGGAATTGAGGAGGAAGCCCCCGTAGATTTTACGAGGTCACTCACCCTTGATGCTCACCCTTTCGGGGGAAGCCACTGAACCGACAGAAAATAGGGCGCTCGAGAAACCAATGGATAGGTCGGTCACTGTTACTTCAGTAAATAGGGGTTCGTTCCTATTGTATTGGTTTAGATTTCACTTAAGACTTTTTTTTTTTTTTTTTTTTTTTTTTTTTTTTTTTTTTTTTTTTTCTTGGTGGTTGTTAGTGGTCATTGTAATGGAAAGAAAAGGGAATTACATTATTACATTTCAGTTTGTTTGTCTTGAAAATAGAAAAAAAACCTTTATGAACTATTGAGGGTTTTCTCTTCGAGTTATTTTTCCAAGGAGTTTTAAAGGTTAGAAAGATATATTGTTTTTTAAACCTTTGCCTGAATTAAACTAAATAGAAATGAATTACGGGAAAATAATTTTTCCTCCTTGCTAGTACAGTGGTTATGTGTTCGTCTAGCATTCGCATGGCAGCAGATCGATCCCAGCCTGGGACCGTGAGTTTAAGCTGTTTACTGGATAGCCCACTGCTGTGGCTGGGCACCACTGTTGGGTGTTGGGCTCGCCTGGCTGACGTTCTGGCGAGTTTCTATTCTGATGAAACCGGAACTAAAATTAGACACCTTTACCTTTAATGTAGAATTAATGATTCGTCTTTAGTTTCCTTTGTATTTTGTAAATACCAGAGCTACAGTGTTTTAAAATTATGTACTTTTATTCTCTTGTCAAGTTTGAGATATAATTAAAATTTAGCCTGTTTAACTGCTATCAATTAGGCACACTAATGTTTAGCATATTGTGACATGAATTTTGATAGAAATATGATTTAATAACCCACGTATATAAATTCCTAATCATGTTTATTAGTAATCTTCTTTAAACATTTAAGAGTTCAGATGCAGTTAGAAAGGTACCTGAGTATTAGGTTTATCGTCATCAAAGTTTTGATGAAGTTACATTAGCGCTTCCGATATATGACATATTTATTAAAGAAGGTTGTGGACATGCCTACATCACATGGCTTACTAACAAGACATACACAACTAGTAATATGCATAAGTATTTATAATTCTTGTAAAGATCAAATGTTCATAATTTTGATCATTGAGGAACATAGTACCGATGAATAAAAAGTTTATGATTGTCATCCAAAAAGGGATATGGATGGATTATACATATAGCGAGATAGTGGAATCTTTATTGATAGCTAACATTTATTCATTATTCATAGTTTCAATAGATTTTAATTTGGGGTAAATTCTACATTGTGAATTTTCCTCTTCATTTCAAATAAACAATATGATTTTAATCAATATGTTTACATGAACCGGCGCTATGTTTCTCAATGTTTATCCAATATGGGAACTCATATTATTTTGATTAACATTGAATATGCAGTTACCAGCCGAAAACCATCAAAGCAATGAGAGAGAGAGAGAGAGAGAGAGAGAGAGAGAGAGAGAGAGAGGATAGTGTACACCTCGTCTTGTTTATTGATAAACCTTGTTTTTCAACTGTTTATCAAGTCAAACTTGCCCTAAATGTTAAATCCCACACCTTTAAAAGTTTTGACATATGAATACTGCAAAAGGCAAAGCTATTTTATATGTAGAATATTTGAATTATACTTTCCCATGAAAAATTTTTGTTACCTTATATTGAGGTTTAAAATGTAATAAGATATTCGCACTTATTATAAATGACTATAATGATTGTCCATAGATCCAATAATGTGTGGATACGTTTTATGTCTTGAGAGTTCTTTAGAATATCAATAGTGCAGATATTTGATCTTGTTTACATTAATCTTGCACCTTTTATCTTAAAACATGTATGTTCTGATAAATGATACTTTTTATAGGGTAGGTTCATCTTCCTGGGTGCAACTGGATAGCAAATACTGATAGCTCGTTGAATGTTCAAACAGAATTTCATTTATCTCTCTCTCTCTCTCTCTCTCTCTCTCTCTCTCTCTCTCTCTCTTAATCCTTGAGGATGATTTTATATATCGTATTGTCATGGTCAACTCGTTGAATGTTCAAAGATGATTCCATTTCTCTCTCTCTCTCTCTCTCTCTCTCTCTCTCTCTCTCTCTCTCTCTATTTTTAATCCTTGAGACTAATTTTACATATTTTCAGGTATTGTCATGAATATAATTGTACTACTTCGTATCTCTATTAACGTGCCAGCATTTATGTAATTAATAACCCCTATTTACATGACACTAGATATCAGTTTTGTCATTTTAACGGAAATAATGATAATAAGATCTATTAGTAACTAGAGGGGCACTCAGTAGATCGCAGACCTCCGCCACGACAGCTTATTTCTCGACCTATTGCTAAACCTTGCCCTTTGACCTTGACATATACTAATTAGCGTGGATTTTCAAGCACTCAAATAGGAACCAAGTTTGAAGTCTCTGTGACAACGATGTCTAAACTTATGGCTGATTTTGTGACGTGAATTGTACATTTTGCTTGGCCGTGACCTTGACTTTTGACCTTGACTCTCCAAAATTTAATGAATTTCAGTTTTGTACATAGCAGTTAATCCCTGCAAGTTTCATTACAATAGAATTAAAATTGTGACCAGGAAATTGTTCACCATCAAACACACACACATACACACACAAACAAGGGGTAAATATAGCCTTCCAACTTCGTTAGCGCGGTTAGAAATATCGGAATAAAATCAATCACTTATAAATAATTACATTTCGATGAAAGTGCAAATTCTGGATTTGAGGCCACCAATGAGAACCACAAATTTGATATACTGTTGAACTAATGAGAACGATTTTATAGTGTTTTCTTCACTGATCTTAAAGTTTATGTATAGAACCCGTATTATTAACCAAGACTAAGGCAGTATTGAATTCATCCAGACTCTATCCATTGTCAAGGTTGTCTTGGGTGCTAATCGTTAGATTTAAAACAGCATTATTATTATTATTATTATTATTATTATTATTAGTATTATTATTATTATTATTCTTATTATAACTATTCCTTTTGTTATTAGTTAAAACTACATACAGCACTTAGTTGGATAAGCTGGATGATATAACCCCAATGACTCCAACAAGGAAAAATAACCTACTGAGGAAAGGAAATAAGTACTTTAAAAGAATAAATTATAAGAATACGAAGAATGAATATGAAATATATGAAGATCAGTGACGCTAAACTAGATCTTTCATATGTAAACTATGAAGAGAGACATATATATATATATATATATATATATATATATATATATATATATATATATATATATATATATATATATATATATATATATAATATATACATTATTTTCCTGATTGATAAGTGAAAGAGACCTAAAACTTACATATTTTATGGTAATATATTATTGTTGCTAATAAAAAGCTTTAGATATTAAGTGATATATGTTTGTTTATTGTGATTTCATGTAACGAATTATATTACATTTATGGAGATGGAAGTACAGTAGAAATTCGTATATATTCAATGTATTAATTACCATGTAAATGAGAAACACTGCAGTTATTAAATTACTTGTTTAGTTTCCAAATTAATTAAATGCTGTTTAATTTGCTGTCCATATGTATAAATTCATTATCAAATTATAATAGACACAAACTAAAAGCATGTAGGTGAAAATTTGCCTTTCAATATCCTGGTCATTTTCAGACTTCCGTCATCTATTTTATTAAAAATTAAATAATTGGAAATATCGATATCTTTTTTTTTTCTATCAGTTTTGCGATCTTTTCTAAAGTGTAATTTGTTTAACATTATAATCCTGAGATAAAAATTTTAATTATTAACAGCCAGGTTTTAACTGACTACGGTCATCTATTTAAAAAAAAAACTAAGCTATTAAAAAAAAACAAAAAACATTTTTTTTTTCTATCAGTTTGGCACCTATTCTAAATGTAATCTGCTTAACATCATATTTCTGAGATAGAAATTTACTTATTAACAGCCAGGTTATTACAGACTACGGTCTTATATTTATTTTGAATCCTAATCTATTCAAAAAAAAAAAAAAAGAAATGTGCTTTTTGTTTCTATCAGTTTTACTACCTTTTTTTAAAGTGTAATTATTTAACATCATATTCCTGAGATGGAAATTTACTTATTAACAGTCAGGTTATTACAGACTACGGTCATATAT
>NC_090747.1:101166171-101171171 GCF_036898095.1 Palaemon carinicauda | reverse complement strand
TTTAAATAAAATGTTCTAAAAACAGTAACAACGTCAAAACATATTTCATATATAAACTATAAAAAGACTTATGTCAGCCTGTTCAGCGAGACTCCTGCTGACTGACCATATATCATTATTATTATTATTATTATCATTATTATTATTATTATTATTATTATTATTATTATTAGCCAAGCTACAACCCTAGTTGGAAAAGCAATTGCTATAAGCCCAAGGGCTCCAACAGGGAAAATATCCCAATGAAGAGAGGAAATAAGGAAATAAATAAACGATATGAGAAATAATGAACAATTGAGATCAAATATTTTAAAAGCAGTAACAACATCAAAACATATTTCATATATAAACTATAAGAGGACTTATGTCAGCCTGTTCAACATAGAAAACATTTGCTGCAAGTTTGAATTTTTTAAGTTCTTAGGATTCAACTACTCGATTAGGAAGATCATCGCATTTTGGTGATTCCCACATTCGTTTTACCCTTGCAGTAAAGAGGCAGTAAAATCGGTATTCCTTTAACGAACGCGAATCAGTCCAAATGGGTGGATAAAAGTCTCTTCCTTTTCTTCAATAAGAAAGTAAATGTTTTTTAGTGAGTAGCAATCTTATGACTTTTACGTGGCTGTTGTAAATAAGTCATAGAATACTTGTAATATTTACTTGACTTTTTATTTCTCGGGAGAACCCCTTAAGGGAATTACCTTAACCCTTTCACTGCCATTGGTGACTTAGTCAAAATTTTAGAGAGGAAACTCTTTTAAATATACCCAAACTATAAAAAGTTGGTATTCAACGGAAAGGTCTTGATGAAAGCTTTCTATTAAAGGTCAACTAGTTAGGGTTTGTGAGGTCTTGAAATATTTTGCTACATCAGAAGTTTTGTTGAATTCACCTTTGGCACTGAAAGGGTTAAGAAATTACTTGGTCTTACTTCTCGACTTTGGGTTTCTAGGTGCGTTTGATTTCTTCACGATACGTACTCAATCTTGATTAGTTTGTATCCTCTGCTATTTCTCCATTTCATCATCATCATCATCATCATCTCCTCCTACGCCTATTGACGCAAAGGGCCTCGGTTGGCTTTCGTCAGTCTTCTCTATCTTGAGCTTTTAAATCAATACATCTCCACTCATCATCTACTTCAGGCTTCATAGTCATCAGCCTTGTAGGCCTGGGTCTTCTAACTCTTCTAGTGCCCTGAGGAGCCCAGTCGAAAGATTGGTGAACTAATCTCTCTTGGGGAGTGCGAAGAGCATGCCCAAACCATCTCCATGTACCCCTCACCATGATCTCATCCATATATGACACTCGTGTAATCTCTCTTATAGTTTCATTTCTAACCCTGTCCTGCCATTTACCTCCTAATATCCTCCTGAGGTCTTTGTTCTCAAATCTATAAAATCTGTTGGATATTGTTTCTTTCTTTGCTCGCCCTTTACTTCCTTTGGTCAAATCCTAATCTTTTCAAATAGGAAGCGATAAGAAATGTATATCCCTCTCAGGTAAGTAACATTTCCCCCTTTCCCTTCATCGTCTTTCGCATCTATTGTCTTCACAATTCCACGCGATAATCTTATCCTTGTCTTTTATTAGCCCCGTGGAATCGTCACAAAGAACTGGATTTTGCTTTCCATAAGACTGGAATTCACTTCGTAATGTTTTCTACTTAGTTAATACTTTTGTTACCATTTTTGAAGGTCTTCGTTGATGTGAAAGACTTATATGATAGACACCGTTGATGGGTTTGTCATTGTGTTCCAAAGTCACTGTAATTTATGTTGCTTCTGTTTTTCGTTTAAGAGTACACACGTGTACACTGCAACGGTATTTTCTTTTTTATTGTATATCTTGCTCTACACCTCACTGTTAACTGACCCGGTTTAAGCCTGTCTTTTCATGAATTGTTGTGTTTGAATTTTTGTGACCTTTAGCGTGCTGAGCCATTTGTAAACCTTCAAAGGAAAATTAATTTAAAATATTTATCAATAACAGAGAAATGCGTAAATGTGACGAAAAATACCTTGTAATTTTATATCAACCATATCTTATTAAATAAAACGTTACCAATATTTAAAAGGTGGAAACAATCTGTGAGTTTTCACAGTGCTTCGTCACTGCCAAGACCATTCAACAAATGGTCGAACTGTCAACGCTTGACCGACATTTTAGCCTTTACCTCCCTTTCCGCTTCCTTTCTTCACACTTTTACTTCATTGTGCAACTGTAAGGGTTTCGCCTGTTGCAGCTGTCCGCTGGGCCATTTGTTCTAAAATCCTGAATTTAATCAAGGTTTTTATAGTGTTTTCCATCGACTCTTAGCTGTATACTTTTTATATTATTATTATTATTATTATTATTATTATTATTATTATTATTATTATTATTATTAGCTAAGCTACATTCCTAGTTGGAAAGGTAAGATGCCATAAGCCCAAGGGCTCCAACAGGGAAAAATAGCTTTACCTCCGATCTTTATTTTTTTTATATGTTGTTGTTTTAGTCCCGTTCTAACTTCCCTTCTTTCATCTTTCTATTCAATATATTTTTTAAATTCCTCATAATGCAGCTGTTGGGTTTGATTCTAGTAGCACTTCTGTCCTGAATGGTCTTCCAGGTCCCAGTTCCACTGGGACCCCAAATTCTATCTGTCAAGGTAATGTCTGCCCCAGTATAGAAGTGTGGTTCCCTTGATAGTGCATTCCAAATTGGTTAAACAAACTATATTTATTAATCTTATTTTATATTTTCTCATAATGCAGTTACTGAGATTAACTTTAATACCACTTCTCTCCTGAATGGTCTTCCAGGTCCCAGTGCCACTGCTTTTAGTGCCAATCTCACCTGTCAAGGTAATGTCTGGCTCAGTATAGTAGCGTGGGTTCCGTGATGGTACATTCAAGTTTTGCTCAAAACTCAAACTATTTATTAATCGTTTTTTACCCTATTTATTATTATTTTTTTATTTTATTTCCTCATAATGCATCTACCAAGTTTGACTATAGTTGTACTTTGGCTTTGAATGGACTACCAGGTCTCAGTGCTACTGTTTTAAGCCCAGTTCCATCTGTCAAGATGATATCTGACGTGGTTTAGGAGCGTGGTTCCCATGAGGACAATTTTCGATTTTGATTAAAACAAACTACATTTATTTGGATTACAATTCGTGTAATGTAAATTCTCGCAAGAGATAAAACGAGACTTAAGGAGCGACCCACTGCTCTACCCGAAGCACTATCAAGGCGCTTCTGCACTTGAAGGTTTTCCAGAATATGTCAATACCTTTGTACTTAGGTTTTTTCCCCCCTCCTGTAACTGTGAAAAGGGGAGGCGAATAAGGGGAAAATTACATAGAATTCTTTATTCTCAGAAGTAGGTTTATATAGATTTCAGGAATTCTATTCGTATTCTATTGGATTTTAAGTTTAAGCGTTATGTATACAGTATGTACTGTATGTATTATTGCCATTTATATTAGTATGAACACTTAAACACGGTTTTTATTTTAGAAATTATCTAATACAGACAATAAATTCAGTGGGTTTACGTAGATTTCAGGAATTTTATTCGTAATCTATCCGTTTTTAAGTTTAAGCGTTAGGTGTATAGTATGTACCGTACGTATTATTGCCATTTATATTAGTATGAACATTTATATAAACACCATTTCTTCTAGAAATTATCTAATACAGATAATAGATTCACTAATTCACACTTTGAAAAGTACAGCAGACCAACGAAAGCCAGACTGCTCGTCCAAGAAAGACAGATCATATTTATCTTGTTGACAAGTTGACAACTCTTTCCCGAGAGAACTGTCAGAAAAAAAAAATGTCCCGGTCTTCAGTTGCTCATTGGTTGTGAGGGCGGATGTCTAACGCTCGTGTGACTGAGAGATATTTCTTCTATGCGCTTGTTTTATTGTGATACATCGTATTTGATAGTTAATTTAATAGTGTAATCCTCGTATCAGGTGATTTGTGTGATGATAATGAATGTTTATTGTGGAATATTGTTGTTATTACTAGCTAAGTTACAACCCTAGTTGGAAAAGCAAGATGCTATAAGAACAAGGGCTCCAGCAAGGAAAAATAGCCCAGTGAGGAAAGGAAATAAAGAAGTGAATAAACGATATAAGAAGTAATGAACAATTTACAATATTAACATCATTTAAACAGATATATCATGCATGATATTATAAAAATACTTAAGTCAGCCTGTTCAATATGAAAACATTTGCTGCGAGTTTGAACTTTTGAAGTTCTACTGATTCAACCACCCGATAAGGAAGATCTTACAAAACGGTCCGTTTATGTACCGGATTGTGTGCTTCTCAGCCAGCGTAACTGGTCATTACAGTGTAAAATTGCTCGATTATGAATTAGTATTGGTTGGTGATATTTCTACTTGAAATAAAATTTTAATTTCCCTGTTGTTTTAAACTCTTAATGAATGAGAAATTTGAAGAAAGTATTTAGATTGCATAATTATTCAGTCGAAATTGTTAAGACTTAAAAAGTGGCAATCTCATATAACGCATTATTATATAAGATTTCCATTTTGGGGCAGAAAATTAATGTTAATTCTTACTGTATTATGAAAAATAAATGATAGTCATCTTAAGCTACAATCGCTGCGCTAATCAAATATTAAGTTATAAGAATAGCCCTTTACCACGTTAGTACAATTTCCCCAAAAGAGGTCATTAAAAATGTAATGTTACATAAAACGGTGTTTTGATATTTGATATTGGAATGTGATAATTAAGTATTATCCAACGTGCTCTGCATTAGAGTACCACTCCAAAAGCGACCCATGTGGAAAACTAGCCCAGTCAGGGTCAACAACCCAGAGACCAATTACAGAGAACTGGCTACCGACGCCCAGTTATCCCCTGAAATATGGCAAAGCACCGATTGACGATACCCATTGTTAAGGTAGGTGAAAATCGCAAGTGGTTATATACAGTATTATCATATAAGCCATATATTATAATCCTC
>NC_090747.1:101148671-101161171 GCF_036898095.1 Palaemon carinicauda | reverse complement strand
TAGCATTAGGGGCATTTTTGCCTATATTTTGAAGTGCCTTATCTCTAGCAATAGGAACATATTTACTTTTATTTTTTAGGTGCCTTATCTCTAGCATTAAGGGCTTTTTTACCTTTATTTTGAGGTGTCTTATTTCTAGCACTAGGGGTTTCTTTACCTCTATTTTGAGGTGTCTTTATCTCTAACATTAAGGGATTTTTTTACCTCGATTTTGAGGTGCATTACTTCTAGCATTAGAGGCTCTTTGACCTCTATATTTAGGTGCCTTATTTATAGCATTAGGGGCTTTTTGACCTCGTTTATGAGGTGCATTACTTCAAGCATCAGACGCTCTTTGGCCTCTATATGAAGGAGCTTTATATATAGCATTAGGGGCTTTTTGACCTCGATTTTGAGGTACATTGCTTCTAGCATTAGAGGCTCTTTGACCTCCATTATTAAGTGCCTTATTTATAGCATTAGGGACTTTTGACCTCGATTTTGAGGTGCATTATTTGTAGCATGAGAGGCTCTTTGTCCTCTATTTTTAGGTGCCTTATTTATAGTTTTAGGTTTTAGGGGCTTTTTGACCTCTTCTTTTAGGTGCTTTATTTATAGCATTAGGGGCTTATTGACCTCGATTTTGTAGGTCCATTACTTGTAGCATTAGAGACTCTTTGACCTCTCTTTTTAGGTGCTTTATTTATAGCATTAGGGGCTTTTTGACCTCGATTTTGAGGTGCATTACTTCTAGCATTAGAGGGTCTTTGACCTTTATTTTTAGGTGCCTTATTTATAGCATTAGGGGTTTCTTGACCTCGATTTTGTGGTGCATTACTTCTAGCATTGGAGGATCTTTGATCTCTATTTTTAGGTGCCTTATTTATAGCATTATTGGTTTCTTGACCTCGATTTTGAGGTGCATCACCTTTAGTATTAGGGGCTCTTTGACCTTTCTTTTTTATGTGTCTTATTTATAGCATTAGGGGTTTTTGACCTCTATTTTTAGGAGCCTTATATATAGCATTAAGGGCTTTTGGACCTTGATTTTGAGGTTCATTACTTGTAGCATTAGAGGAGCTTTGACCTCTCTTTTTAGGTGCTTTATTTATAGCGTTAGAGGCTTTTTTACCTCGATTTTGAGGTGCATTACCTCTAGCATTAGAGGGTCTTTGACCTTTATTTTTAGGTGCCTTATTTATAGCATTAGGGGCTTTTGACCTCTATTTTTAGGAGCCTTATATATAGCATTAGGGTCTTTTTGACCTCGATTTTGTGGTGCATTACTTCTAGTATTAGAGGCTCTTTGACCTCTATTTTTAGGTGCCCTCTTTACAGCATCAGGGACTTTTTTCACCTCTATTTGTCTGCCTTATTTCTAGCATTAAGGTTTTTTACCTCTATTTTGAGGTGCCTTATTTCTAGCATTAAGGGGTTTTTACCTCTATTTTGAGGTGCCTTATTTCTTGCATTAGGGGCTTTTTTTACCCCTATTTCAGGGTGATTTACCCCTAGCATTAAAGGCTATTTTACTTCTTCTTTGTCTACATCTTTTCCCACTTCTATGTGGGGTCGATGTTTCTGCTCAGTTTTCTCCATCTACCTCTGTCCCACACCTCATCACCGGTTAATCCCTTTGATCGAAGGTCATCCTTGATACAGTCCATCCACCTTCGCTTTGGTCTCCCTCTCCTTCTCGTTCCCTGTACCTCCATTTCCATCAATCCTCCCAATATACTGTTCATCTCTTCTCATGACATGACCATATCACTTCTGTCTACTTTCTTGGATCTTATCTGATAGTTTTTTAACTCCTGTGGTACCCCAAATTACCTCATTCCGTATCTTATCTCTTCTTGTCACCCCACACATCCATCTCAACATTCTCATCTCTGGCACATCCATCTTCTCTTCTGTCTTTATTGCTCACGTCTCCACTGCATACATCATTGCCGGTCTCACAACTGTCCTGTGTACTTTACCTTTCAACTTAACCCCTATTTTTCTGTTGCATATACTCTACGCACTTTTTTCCCAATTCTTCCATCCTGCTTGTATTCTGTGGTTTATTTCTGCCCCCAGATTACCATCCTCTGCAACTGTTGATCCTAAATACCTGAAATTTTCAACTCTTTTTAATCTCTCTCCTTGTAAACTAACTTCCCCATTCTCGCCATTTTTCAAATCTCAAATACTCTGTCTTTTTCCTGCCGATCTTCAATCCTCTATTTTCCATTTCTCTTCTCCACTCCTCCAGTTTCTCTTCTACTACCTCTCGCCTAGTGCTGCATAGTATAACATCATCAGCAAAAAGCATACACCAAGGAGACTGATCTCTAGTACCTCGTGACACTTCCAGACTCTCTGTAACCGCTCGAATTATTTCAGCTTTCTGAATGCTGAAAGAATCTCTTTGACCCACTGGAAGGCGTCTTTGGGGGAACTGGAGCAATTAAAGGCTATTTTACGTGTTCGTTTAAAGGCTCTTCGTTGTTGTTCTCTTCTGTCTGTTCTACTTTTTCAAGATCTTTAGTATTTTGGTTTCCTTTGATATTTCATCTTCCACTTTCCTTAGTTCGTCAATTTCCTTCGAGATGTCTTCGTATTCTTTCTTAGTTTGTCAGTTTCCTTCGAGATTTCAAGGAAACTGACAAACTAAGAAAGAATACGATGAAATCTCGAAGGAAATTGACGAACTAAGGGAAGTGGAGGATGAAATATCAAAGGAACCAAAAATCTAAAGATCTTGCAAAACTAGAATAGACAGAAGAGAACAGCAACGAAGAGCCTTTAACCGAATACATGAAATAGCCTTTAATTGCTCCTGTCTCCAATTATAGGACATCGTTGCAAAAGCCCAAGCAAAGGATTATTCAAGGCGCGTACATTATGTTCTTCAAAGCTCGACAACTTCTGCACCAACCACCAAAACCAGCTGTAGATGAAGGTGCTCTAAAGAGCCTCCTGTTGATTCTGTAGTTGTAATACACAATTCTTACAGTCAGCTCCCTGTTCCAAAAATAGCCATTAACAATGTTCACTGCGTTGCATGCTTAGTTTGAAAAAAAGGAGATCAGGTCTTCAGAAGTCATTTGAAGCGGGCGCAGCCGTTCAGAACAGCTCCGGGAAGATTCTGTTCTGGAGTCATTCAGAACTCCATGCTAGGTCTACGGCTATGTCTTCTGAAGTCTTTTGAAGATCCCGGAAAATTTTCTTCAGGTGCCGTTCAGGGAGCTCCAGGAAGAATCTGTTCTGGAGTCATTCAGAACTCCATGCTAAGTCTACGGCTGTTTCTTCTGAAGGCATTTGGAAATCCGGGAAAATTTTCTTCCGAAACCGTTCAGAGATTCTGTTCTATGACCATTTCTTCTGAAGCCATTCGGAGATCCGTGAAGATTTTCTTCCGAAACCGTTTAGGACTTGCGAAAAAACTCTTCTTTCGTTTCAGTAAACCTTAGTAACTCATCATCATCATCATCATCATAATAATAATAATGATAATAATAATCATAATGATAATAAAAATAATAATAATAATAATAATAATAATAATAATAATAATAATAATAATAATAAAGTACATGATTTGATTTATGGATTTGAGTCTGAAAGTTCTGAAGTAGTTCAACTTTCGGATTTGCAATTGAAGGAAACGTTAAGAGACTGAATAGGAAGATGAAAAGATAATGAATACTATAATTTATTACTTTTATTATTAAGTAACGACTGCAGCGCACTCAGCGATCGAACTGAGGCATTGAAATAACCGAAGGCTTCTAATTATTTTTTCAGGTTGGGATTTAAAACAACCCATTTCCAGTTCGAATCGATATCAGCCGTTCGAAAAAGGAAATACGTCACGGAAAACCGCATTTCACGAGTACTTTTCTGAAGAATTCATTTTAGATAATAATGATATAATATTCACATGATTTTACCAATGGAATTATTACTTTCTAGATTTTTTTTTCGAAGGCGATGGATGTTACTGTGTGTATATGTTTCTACCAATGGTTCACACACACATATATATATTATATATATATTATATATATATTATATATATATATATATTATATATATATATATATATATATACATATATATATATATATATATATATATATATATATATATATATATATATATATATATATATATATATCATCATCTCCTCTTGGTTGTTTAAACGTCAGGCCACCTTTCAGGGCAAGAAGGACATGATGTATTCAAGTTGGGTCTGGCCAGGCGACACCAGTTTTGTTGCTGGGTGTACAAACACACACACACACACACACATATATATATATATATATATATATATATATATATATACAGTATATATATATATATATATATATATATATATAGTATATGTATCATCGTCATCAGCTGTTGCTCTTCCACTGTAGGACAAAGGCTTCACACATGTTATTCCACAGGCATCTGTTTATGGTCGTTCTATGCCAGTCTATACCCGCAAATTTTCTTAGCTCGTCAGTCCATTGTCTTCTCTTCCTTCCCCCGCTTCGTTTGCAGTCTCTAGGGACCCATTCTGTTATTCTCCTTGTCCAACCGTTATCTGTCAATCTCATTACATGTCCTGCCCTCGTCCATTCCTTTTTCCTACATGTTGTTAGAATATCCTATATATTAGTTTGCTCTCGTTCTGTCTGTGTGTTATTCGCATAGAAAGAATGATAGGAATACATACACGTAGAGAGTAGGGTTCCCCTGCTGTATAGGACCAGAAAAGCAGCCCTTAAAGGAAAGGAAGTAAAGTAATGAACTTGTTCGGACGGAGTAAGGTTTGCACAATCCATTAAAGGATTATTTTCATTAGATATTACAAATGCAAATTCCTTTTGATATTAATGTTCTGTTTAGTAATAGTGGATAGAAATAATTGCTGTTGGTTGACTGTACTGTTATTAGGACTTATAACCAGAAATAACGAATGTAGTGAGTAGGTATCTTCTTATTTTGAATGTTCTAACAAATATGTGTTAGTAAATATATGATTTAAGTGTCCTGCAAAGCGTACACCCAAACATAAATTGAAGCCGTAAATAAAAACAAGATGAATATTTATAAAATTCATTCATGCCATAGTCTATGTTTTTTCTTTCATATATGTTCAGTAGATTAATAATAAGTTTACCTTACCTTTATCATCTCTGAAGTTAACTGAATGATATACTAATTTTGTTTTAATCGTTATTTTTATTATTATTATTATTATTATTATTATTATTATTATTGCGATAGCCATATTTGGAAAGCAGGATGCTATAAGCCCAAGGGCTCCAACATGAAAATATAGTAAAGTGAGAAAAGAGACTAAAGAAATAAATAAAATACAAAAAAAGCAATGAAAAAATAATATAAAATATATCAAGAACCTTAACACCATTAAAATATTATAGGATATTTTATAACCATCAGTATCAACGATATTTTCTTATTCGTTCTCATTTGATTTACTGGAAAAAAATACTCATTTCCAAGCTTCAAAACATGGAATATCCGGAAATGTCAAGTTGATCTTGGCGTCGTATGCACCTGAAAGGAATTTTGGATGCGTTGATATCAGGCATTCATTTGCTAAGCTTCTCTTTTGTGAGTTGAACAAAGAGACCACACCGCTTGTCGAAATCATGTTCTTATTTTTATCTGAGTTTGACATGATCCTTATTGCATGCATCAGGCTGTCTCTCTCTGTCTATCTATCTTTATTATTCATATATATTTATCTATCTATCTATGCTGTACAGTATATCTATTGCTGTCTATCTATATATATCTATCTATCTATCAGACATGTCCTGTTCTCTTACGTCTGACGTGCGTCTGTTTATGGTCTGTTTGTCAGTGTATACTCGCAAATTTATTTAGTTCGTCAATCCATCGTCTTCACTTCCTTTTATCTATCTATGCAGCTCTCTCTCTCTCTCTCTCTCTCTCTCTCTCTCTCTCTCTATATATATATATATATATATATATATATATGTATGTATGTATGTATGTATGTATAATTTTCATACCAGTGTTATTGAAAATGTCTAATTAATGAACTGCATTTTCTTGGATTTAACGATCATTATCAAAGACAGCTTTATTATATGTCTGATTCTAATAGAGGCATTTCATTCTTAGGAAACAGTGGAATTATTCCACACAGAAAAGTCAAGTCTGAGTCCTTATAAATAAAGATAAATTTTAACAATTTTAGGTTTATATTAATAAAGTACTTTTAAAAATCTGTGCCGTTACACAACTAACCGTAGGGTTTTGCGTAGTTGATAAATGGTCATCCGTTTAAACTTTATAAATGAAGGTAATTAGGCCCAGTGCTATAATTCATTACTGTGTGATTAATTGTAGTCTTTTGGAGAAGTGGAATATACCAAATGTACTTAATTACGCAGATAAATCTTGAGCTACGAAATAATTGTTTTGGCTTTTATACATTTTTTGTTATGTACTGAGAAAGCAATTGTGGAGCATGTAGAATTTATTTTATTTCCCAATTATTTTTGGAGATGATCAAAGCTAAGATTGTCGTTAACCATAGCTTTTTGTTTTATTTATTTATTTATTTTCTTATTCCGGGGAGTCTATTTCAACTTGGTATTTTTGGTGATTGAAAACGTGTTATAAGGGATTGTAATTTTCCTATTCTGCTTTTAATTCGGGTCCTTTGGACTTTGGGTAGGAAATAAATTTGTGGAGAAATGGTGAAGTCGTTGGACGCCGTTGATGAGATACTGTAAATTAAGATGTTATATATATACCAGTACGGACTCTTGATAATAAAACAGACACTGTATGATTGAGAAGTATGGTGCAATTCAAGTTAATTGGCCCACAGAGCTCAGAAAATCCTTATGTCCCTAACCAGCTGCACTGTAATTGCTCAGTGGCCACTCTCATCTTGGTAAGGGTAGAGGAGACTCTTTACCTATAGTAAGCATCTCTTCTATGAGAAGGACACTCCAAAATCAAACCATTGTTCTCTAGTCTTGGGTAGTGTTATAGCCACTTTACCATGGTCTTCCACAGTTTTTGGTTAGAGTTCTCTTGCTTGAGGTTACACGCGAGCACAGTGTTCTGTCTTATTGTTATGACACTCCAAAATCAAACCATTGTTCTTTAGTCTTGGGTGGTGCCATAGCCTCTTTACCACGTCTTCCACTGTCTTGGATTAGAGTTCGCTTGCTTGTGGGTACACTCGAGCACACTATTCTATCTTATTTATCTTCCTCTTTTTTTGTTAAAGCTTTTATAGTTTATATAGGTAAGATTTATTTTAATGTTCTGTTCTTAAAATATTTTATTTTAACTGTTAATGGCTTCCCTTGTGGTTTATTTCCTTATTTCCTTTCCCCACTGCTTTTCCAACTAGGGTTATAGCTTAGTAAGTAAGTAAGTAATAATAATAATAATAATAATAATAATAATAATAATAATAATAATAATAATAATAATTTTTATATACGAAATATTCTTCAACTGCGTTGCTCGTCATGATGAAATAAAAATGTTTTTAAGTCATTTTTGAAGTGTGCGTCATTACGAGGTTTATTTCTTTGGCTTCAGTTTCAAAGGTCTGGTGAAATTCTTTTATTTCTCTTGCCTGATGTTTCAGCTTTACCATAAATAGTTGGAAAAGATGTCACCATTTTGAATGTTGTGTCTGGCACTATTCCAACATCGAAATTCTGTTATTTTTCTTAGAACTTTAAAAGTCACTCATGAATAACAGAAGGAAGGGGGAGGACAGTGCCCTAGAGACAGGACAGTACCCTAGAGACTGACCCTATTTAATCAACATCCAAGCCTCTTCTCCATCAAACTATGACCAGGGAGAGCCAGGCAGTGGCTGCTGATGTCTCAGCAGGTAGATCTTTAGCCTCCCCAAAACCACCCATCCTTAACTCACAAGGATGGTGAGGTTGCAGACACTACTATAAACTGTCGAGCTGGACGCGTCTCGAACTCCCTTCCAGCAGAATGCTGACAGGAACGTTTCCAATAGGCCACGACAGCTCTAGTCGATTTAAAAGTGACCTAAATAACAACTGATAATGGCAGAGCTCAACAACATTAGTGTACATTTGTGCTGTTTCTGTGTTTGCATTATCTATTTTTGTTATAAACCCAAACCTACCCCCCCCCCTCTCTCTCTCTCTCTCTCTCTCTCTCTCTCTCTCTCTCTCTCTCTCTCTCTCTCTCTCTCTCTCTCTCTCTCTCTATGTATTTTGCTCTATCTGTCACAAATAATGTCTTTTTATAGTGATGTTGTTGACAGAGGAGGATCCTTAACACGTTTACCCATGAAGGCTAATCAGCATTCAGCTATGCTGAAGCAGTCACTGATCATTAAGTGATGTTGATACTCGGTCTCAGTTGCGTTCATTCCGGATACTAGTTACTATAGACGATTAATGCCTATATATTCTTTAATTGTATATATATATATATATATATATATATATATATACATGTATAATTATCATATTAATAATAATGATTATGATTGAAAATGATAATAATAATAGTAATAATAATAATAATAATAATAATAATAATTATTATTATTATTATTATTATAATACTATTAGTCTTCTCTGCATTGGTCACACTCGGATGACACAAGAGATTTTGCTGGCTGGTCAACATCAACCATATTGCGACAACTGTTTGATACCATTGACAGTGAGGTATTTGTTGACTGCATGCCCCACTTATAGCACAGAAAGAAAGAGTTATCTGTTTGAGGCGTGAGGTGAGGATGGCAGATTCATCCTTGCCAAGATTCTTGGACATAATATGTCTTACTATGCGAGCGGGATTTTTAGTTTTATTTCAGAAATAGGTCTTCTGAAAGATATTTTAGATATCTTTGCTTTTATGGTTTTAACTGATTTTTTTTATGATTATTATTATTACAATAAACGATTTCGGTGTCAATGACCTTAGATGTTAGGATGTCAGAAAACCCCAAATCAATCAATCAATTAATCTGCGATCTCATGTTTTTAATTGACCAAAAAAAAAATCGTAGTTTTTAAACATGTAAGATTATATATATATATATATATATATATAACCCGTCAAATATACGGCTTGATATTTAAATGAACATGCACACGCGTACCCTCTCTCACCGGGGTATGATTCATTTCCTCCCCGACTAGAGGGACGGGGAAAGCTGCCGTGAATATTATATATATATATATATATATATATATATATATTTATATATATATATAATATATATATATATATATATATATATATATATATTTTATATATATATAGTATATATATATATACACATATATATATTATATATGTATGTGTGTGTTTATATATATTAAAATTCAGAAGATTAGTTAAACTTACATTTACAATTTCATTCTTTCATTTAGTGCCTTTTACTTTCACTAGGTTGCTTGCTTTTTTCGTTTTCTCTGTTTGTCAGAAGTCTTAAGAAAACTTCACCAAAGGCTTGTGACTCCTGCCTGCTGCCAAGAAGTGATTAGACTTTACAAGAAATAGAATAAAATCTTATTGAGAAGGTTTACGGTCTCCTAACAGACCTGTTTTACGCAATTTAATACCCGTCTTGTCTTATAAATATTGTATAACACATATTTTATTCATATCTTATTATTCATATATTCTGGACAGTCGTTACCTTTCATAACTAATATCTGATCTAGTTAATTGTAATTTCTCTTAATTTATTGATTTTGCATTCCATTGCATAATACCACTATCATTTGCGTTTTTTTTTTCTTTTTTTTGCTTCTTTGTCTTTCATAACCACCTTTTCTTGAATTCTTTCATTTATATCTTATGTTTCTTCTCTTCCTTTACCTTTGATTTTGTCTCATGACGTCTTTCGTCTGTTTTTCCGTCCTTCTAAACGTTACGTTATTTGGATTCTCTCTCTCTCTCTCTCTCTCTCTCTCTCTCTCTCTCTCTCTCTCTCTCTCTCTCTCTCTCTCTCTCTCTCTCTCCCCTCTCTCTCTCTCTCTCTCTCTTTCTTTCGTCTTTTTTCTACTTTATATATGTATGTACTCATTCATCTATAAGTAAATATATGTATGAGAGAGAGAGAGAGAGAGAGAGAGAGAGAGAGAGAGAGAAGAGAGAGAGAGAGAGAAATTGATTATTCTTATGATTGGAAAGTTCCTATTAAATACATGCAAAGATGATAAAGTGGGAAAGTTTACAATACTTTGAAGCAATGAGGACCAGGACTTAGTAGTGACTTAGACCCTTCAGCAAGGTTCTCTCTCTCTCTCTCTCTCTCTCTCTCTCTCTCTCTCTCTCTCTCTCAATAGGTGTTGAAAAGTGATGAAAACCTTGTCACAATTCATCATTCATTTTTATCATATACACACGTACCTCTCAAACTCAGCCTTTATCTTTTCATGTGAAATCCTCTTCAAGATAGATTTTGTTTTTTCAAGATAGATTTTGTTTTTCAAGATGACATTGCAAGCCTAATACCCTAAATGCATAGACATCGACCCACTACTATCAAGTACCTACCACGTCTTTGTTGACCGATTAGTTAGCAGACTTCGCAAAACAGATTCTATAACAGTGGTTCCCAACCTTTGTCCTGTCATTTCCCCCCTGCACCCAGTTCAACCATCCAGATTTCCCCCTTCATGCCCCGCCCAGCCCTCATGCCCACTCGCCTGCCTCAGAAATGGGCATGATATTCCAATTCTCCCCTTGAATATCATGTCAGTGAGAAATATGATATGATCATATCACAATTGAATGGCTAGCAACAAATTGCCGCACATATTATGTGGACATTTTCCGCTTTTTTTTAGTTAGTAGGTAGTGTAATTATTTCCCCCCTGGAAGCTTCAAATTTCCCCAGGTTGGGAACGACTGTTCTATAAGTTTCTTGAATCTCTTTGACTTCTCAGTGCATGGTAATGACCCTGCTGACGCCCGCTCCTTGCTCAAGAAGGAAGCCAGACAACTCGAGGCAGATACTCAGCATTTGCTTTCAGTATTTCAGGATATTTTTCTCTTGACTTTCTTTTTTTTCTGCTTATATTTTCCAATGCATTTTTTTCTCTCCACCGTTTTGCAAAGGCTGCGGTGTGAAAAGGTTTCCCTTAGAAGGGTACACGTAATGGTAAAGCGATTGCTGTTTTGTGCGTTGTTTTTTTCGGTCATTTAATGTTTTAATTTACCTCAATATTCTCAAAGTATTACCAAGTTTATATTTTTTACTTATACTTCCTGTGAAGACTTGTTCATAATTGTTTGTATGCATAGAAAATTTTCTCTATATTAGTTAGAAGAATGGATACATGTTTGATAAGTAGACGAATTTCTTTATATTAGTTAGAAGAATGGATACATAAGATTTTTGTTTGTATGCATTGACGAATTATTTTTATATTAGTTTGAAGGCTGGACGTTTAAGATTTTTGTTTGTATACATAGACGAATTTCTTCCTATTAGTTAGAAGTCTGGACTTATAAGATTTTTGTTTCTTTACATAGACGAATTTCTTAAGATTAGTTTGAAGTCTGGACATAAAAGATTTTTGTTTGTATACACATACAAATTTCTTTTTCTCAGAAAACTGGCTAAATAGGTTTTGTCTTTAAGCTACAATAAGCATGAAACCAAAGGCATCTATGAATAAGGAGCTTTTATTTTTCCCACTAAATCACTGTCTTCTACGTCTTCTATTACTTGCAATGAAAGCACAGGCGATGACCTGTTCAATCACATGTAGAGAGAGAGAGAGAGAGAGAGAGAGAGAGAGAGAGAGAGAGAGAGAGAGAGAGAGTGTGTTATTATTAAATTTGACATTATTATTATTATTATTGATATTTTTAATGATGCTTTTTGCTCAATGAATGCATTGATTTACAAGTAAAAAGAACACTTTCAAGGTATTATAGAATTTTTATTGTGAAAATTACTGAAAGACAAGTGAGAAGTAGAGTGATTTTGGATCCGGCTTCTCATGAGTTCAAAGCGTCTGGAATTTCATACAAAGAAATCCAAATTTTTTTGTCTTGGTCTAATTGGTAATGATATATATTGTGATTGTGATGATTAAAATAGAAACAGATAGAAAACATCGGATGAAGAATAAAGAAAAGAATGTTGATCGTTCCCTATGTATAAGAGGATAGTGAAATAATTGTCAGAAATGGGTGGTTCAGTAAAATGGCAATTTGTATAGTAAAATAAGGTAATAAATAAAGTAAGATCATTTATAGCGGAAATTGCAATTGAATAAATTGGAAGCCACTTTACAAGGAATTTCTAAGTCATCAGATAGGAATTTGACTAATAGAGTTTTATGATAAGCCCTGAGTAATTTGATTTGTACTATCAGCATACTATTATAGTCATCAATAGGGTTTAAGGAAGCCATATTGTATGATAGTGGTTGGAATAGATTCCACGGTTAACTTCATAGACAACATTGGTATTGGTAAATATTGGCAGATTGGTGATG
>NC_090747.1:101131171-101141171 GCF_036898095.1 Palaemon carinicauda | reverse complement strand
TTCCCCACTCGGAATGTATACGCTTTCATGGCAGCATTTCTCCTGAAATTTTAAATATGGCGAGCAGAGGAAAGAGGGCACTCATGGTGCGTAACATCAGGGACTCCTTAGTTTGTTGACTTACATTAGTGGTGTTTTTTTTTCTGTATAGGGTTTATTTAAAAAAGATATATGTATTTCTTTGCTATGATATTTTTTTTTAGGTCAGTTGCACATCCAATCTGACAGACTTAGCCTTGGTATGGAGGTTTATAACTTAAAATAGCTTTTGACTATCATCATCTCTACCCCCCATGAGAACGTTGTCTCAAATTGAAAATGCTCGCTCACCCATACAGATCTCTCTCTCTCTCTCTCTCTCTCTCTCTCTCTCTCTCTCTCTCTCTCTCTCTCTCTCTCTCTCTCTTTCTCTCTCTCTCCAAAGGTAACGTGTAAAAACTAGAAAGGAAAAGATACATCACTCAGTGTGGTAATTTCTTTACAGGGACAATAGAAAATAGAGGGAATAGACCTCCACTGAATGTAGTGAACAGTAACACGGTAAACGAATTGAAGAATAAGTTAGACAAGATGATAAAAACTCTCTATATGTATAAAGTAATTCGCTCTATCTAAGAGCAAATGAGGTCTCCGCGGATGGACTAAAATGTTTTTGAGACATCAAAATCCTTGTAGCTCCTTGTAACACACACACACACACTCTCTCTCTCTCTCTCTCTCTCTCTCTCTCTCTCTCTCTCTCTCTCTCTCTCTCTCTCTCTCTCTCTCATACACATACCGAGTCGTATCGTGTTGAAATTCAGTCGGTTCACCATTTTTCTTTCCACAATTTGTCTCTTAATAACCGTGCTTTCTGCCTGCTTCTTGATGAAGCCTTTCACATCCTAAGCAGAGGAGCAGAGGATATTTGCTATTCATATCATCAAAGACCATTTTTTAATGTCTGCCATAAGTGTCTGAGGCATTCCGTTGATTCACCATTAGCCTCAAGAGTTGCTCATTTGAATAACGATGAAATAGTGGTATCTTCTGTCAGTGGTCTGTATTCTTACTGCAAGTGCTGGTGAGATATTTCCTTTGGGATGCTGGTCGTTTATTTGAATTTCCTATTCCATGCTCACTGTTTACTTATCTCCACTTGCATTTATTTCTATCTAGGTGTTCGTGGGAATACATTACGTGGGTAATGAAAATGTAATGTGGGTATGCTTTGTAATAGAGTATCTTTTGTCTTTTGGGGTTTTAGATTAATGTTGATAGCAGTATTAACGAGATATACTTCATTTTAAAAATAGTGTTAATGTCATGGTTTTACTGACGTTACTTTGAAATTCATTCAGAAATTTTTTTTTTCCTAACAGATAAAGATAAATTGTTTAATGTTGTCTTCTATTTCTTTTTTAACTGTCAGTTGACAGCTACCTCAGAAGTAATTGATGTTATTTATAATATTTTGAATAGAGGGGTTTATCAGTTTCATGAAAAAATTGTAAGGAAATTGTGTTCAGTGTTGTGACCCTGTTTCTATTTTACTTGTCTTTTGACATCTACCTCAGAAATAATTGATGTTATTTATATTTTGAATAGAGAGCGGGTCATTAGTTCCATGAAAAAGGGTATGGAGTGAATGGCTTATCAATAAAAGGTTATTTTGAATGATAGTGGTTTATCGATTACATTTTGAGTGAGAATTCTTTATCAGTAATATTTTGAAGAAGGGGTTATTCATAAATATTTCGGATGGAAAGTTCAATTATACTTTATACTTAATTTTATCAACATAAGCCCTCTTGTTTTCATGTCAATCTACTTTTTGGTATCATATTTGCAATTAGTTTCGATATTAGTGTTAAACTTTGAGAATACTGTTTATTTTTTATAATATAAGACGATGAATTTGTAGATTGTTGTTAAAACCGTTGATCGTATTGAGTGGGGATACCTTAATGTGGTGAAAGGTTTTTTCTATGTGCTATTCAGGGCCAATTATACTAAGTTGGTTTGTTGTGAGGAATCAGACTAAAATATCCCACCATCGCCAATCCGCAGTGGTCAGCGTTGTGATGAAAACTGCCCAAACTCCAGACATAAATATGAACATGTCAAAGGAATTTGTCGTCCAGTGGATTAGAAATGGATGCATTTATTGTTGTTGCTTATATTGAAATTTTCCCAAATGGCCAAAAAAAAAAAAAAAGTTGACCGTTCCCCTTTCGAGCAATATCTGAAGTATCGTCGTCATCTGTGACAACCTCCTTTTTCTACTAGGAGGGAAATTATTTCCCTTAGCATCTATTAAAAGAACTAGATGCTTTTTCATATTATGTAGCGAGTGGTGACAATTTCCCTCTTTTCTACTAAGAGAAAATTTATTTTCCTTAGTAGTTATTACTGGAACAATGTTTTTTTTTTTTTTTCACTTTTCTCTCGACTCATGTGCCAGCGTTACTATACGTTACGTTCATCTCGAGTGGGCGAAGAAGTGTCATTACTGATGTTTCATCTCCTGCCTCTTGATGCCTTAATGAACAAGGTCGAAAAAGGTCGATAGCCACTGAAGTAAACGTGTTTGTATAGCTTCCTAAGTCCTTTCCGGTGCTTAGGAGAGTTCCTCCTTGAATTATATCCTTAGTTGGTCTTGGGATTAATTCCTATTGTATGGTCTAAAGGCCACGCATGAATGGTATAGGCAAGGGATATATACAATCCCCTAGCTAGAAGGACAATTCTCTAGAAACTGACCATATATACATATGATCAGCACCCAAGTCCTCTATCCGCCAAAGATAGGACCAGGGAGGGCCAGGTAATGGCTGCTGGTGACTCAGCAAGTAGATCTATAGGCTCTCCCAAACCCCACATCCGTAGCTCACAAGGATGATGAGGTTGCAGACAATACAAGAAACTATCGAGTTTGAGCAGGACTCTATCTCCCGTCCAGCAAAGGTCGATAGCTACTGAAGGAAACGTGTTTGTATAGCATCCTAAGGCCATTCTGGGGCTTAGGGGAGTTCCTCCTTGAAAACTCCATCATTAGTTGTGGTCCCATCACATTTCGTGAGATTCGGTCAAATAGTTTTGAGTTATGAGAATCACAAACACACAGACATACAAATAAATACGCCTATGAAATAAACACACAATCAAAACAAAATTCACTCTTGTATTTCAACCTTCGCATTCCCCAAGAGAGATTAGTTCACCGAACTTTCAACTGGGATCCACAAGGCACTAGAAGAGTTGGAAGACCCAGACCTACATGGCTTAGGACTATGAAGCTTGAAATAAGAGAGGACGATTGTAGATGTATTGTTTTAAGTAGTTGTTATCATATGTCATAATATTAAGATGGAAAGAGGATTAAGTGACTGTGATCTTTCGTTGCTCAGCATCTCGCATTAAGCATTTTCTTGTGTCATTTCCCCTGGCTCTGTAAGTAATTTGTTAATTGTTTTATTCTGAGGGTAAATTCATAGGGTTTGTTTTTGTAATGTTGATGGTGGTAGAATAAAAGGACTTCATGCTTATATGTCTCTTATGCTTGTTTTAAAACACTTACTATGTAACATACGTTTTGGCTGAACGATTGTCTCTGACATTTACTATTGTTTAATCTTGTCTTCAGTTCTCCAGGTTAATATTCCTCTGTCAAAATGGATTTAATTGAAGTTCGACCTGTTTGATTTGGTTCACAAATAGCAAGATGCTACCTAGCTTCTTTAGTTGTTAAATAAATCTGATTTAAATTGATTCAATGGTAATTAAATCAGATGGTCCCTGCGTGACCATCTGCTGAGCTTGGGTTCGAGACTCGCTCAAGTTCTGTAGTTTCTTGTGGTAACTGTAACCTCACCCTCCTTGTGAGCTAAGGATGGGTGTTTAGGGGAGCCTGTAGGTGTACCTATGGAGTCATCAGCAGTCATTGCCATGCCCTCCCTGATCCAAGCTGGGATGCTGATCATATGTATACAGCGTCTGTATATAGGCCATTGTCACGTCCTGCTAGGGCATTGTCACTGCCCCTTGCCTCTGCCATTCATGAGCGACCTGTAAACCTATAAACCTCAGTTTAGCAGTGGTGACACTCCACCATATCTCTTCTCTCCATATCCTCCTTCACGTAATTAGATGGCGAGATAAGGTGAAATATGCTATGGAGTGATGTTTGGTAGGAGAGGATGCCTTTGATAGAAGGCATGAGAGAGATCGCATCGGGCAACCGACCTTTAATGTTGGGATAACGGTGGAAAAGATAAATGAAAAGACATCCGATAAAGCATGTAATTTTTATACTTTAAACCCCATCCAATGAACTTGGTAAATCATTAAGGAAATCCGATCATGGCGGTTACAGGGGAGGATTTGAGTAACCACCGTAGACTTCTAAGGCTTTAATAGAAACAGAGAAACCATAGAAATGTATGAAGATTCTGCTCACGGAGCCAAGTGCCCGAATTAGTGCTCAAGTGAAAACAGCGTACCCCTTAAAAGGGCTTTTCAACAGGACGCATCTCCAGCCACCACTAAAGTAATTCGGAATGAATAATTGATTTTGAAGTTTTCTGACGTTCTGGAAGTAATTCTGAAGTAATCGCAATGTAATTGATGAATGAAATTATATTGATAACCATCTAAAGAAGGGATTGGGTTGGATGCAAAATGGCGTAAGGCTATTTATATGACCCATGCCGACGAAACTAAAATCTTCGAAGTCATTATTTAACCAGAGGGGCACTTAATAAGGAGTAGACCTCCGCCGCGGCAGCTTATTTCTTGACCTTGACCTTTGACTTTTTCATGTATTAATTGGCGTGGATTTCCATACACTCAAATATGAACCAAGTTTGAAGTCTCTGTGACAACGATGTCCAAACTTATGCCTGATTACGTGAATTGGACATTTTGCTTAACTGTGATCTTGACCTTTGACCTTGACCTTCCAAAATTTAATGTTTTCCGCTTTTTACATAACAGTTAATCTCTTTGCAAGTGTTATTACTCTACGATTAAAACTGTGGCCAGGAAGCTATTCACAAACAAACACTCAAAAACCGGGGGTAAAACACAACCTCCGCCCAACTTCGTTGGCTTATGTAATAATAGAATGTCAAAGTAAATTTTATTTATCGAGAGGATCTTTTATGATTCTTTAAAAAATGACATGTAATCTGCTATAATGGATTTAAATGTGGTACAATTGGCTTCATTATTCCTGCATACTTAACGAGGCCCTAAGGAGACAGCAGTACTTTGTAGCAGGTTACGCTGTTTAGCAAAAGAGGAAATGTTGGTAGTGCTGTCTGTAAAATAAAGTCGCTGAACGTGTAAACTCGTGATAAAAAGCATTTTTATTAATTTTTCGAAGTTCTGTTGAGCAAATAACTACTTTTTCCATACAGCACTTCGTAAAATTAATAAGAATGCTTTTGATAATGTGTTTATAAGTTCAACTACTTTACTTTTGCAGGCAGCGTTGACCAGTTTCGCTTTTGTTGAACACCTGCTACAATGTACAGCTGTTAAACATTGTAATAAAAATGCTTTTGATCATGCGTTTACAAGCTCAACGACATTTGTTTTGCAGGCAGCGTTATTACCAGTTTCTCTTTTGGTAAACTCGATGTTACTTGCTACACTATATCTGTCAAACTTTTTCTTAGCTTCCCGTGAAGTGTATCTGAATTAATGAAGCCAACTGTACCCCACTCAGTGTTCTTTGGGCATCACCTTAGGGTCTTTGTATCATTCCTTCGTCAGCTTTATATTCATCCCCTAAACTTCAGTTCCGTCTTCCTTTCTTCCATCTTGGTGTACAACCTCTTTTAACTTATACCCAAATTCTACTGATGTGCTGAAAGGCTTCACAAGACTCCAAGTCTATAAATCCTTCTTCCCTTTACCACGAGCTATTTTTTCCAGTTGGGTCGACACACTTCAAACGAGAGTTTATTATTCTAACCATTTTCTTATTCACTCTGATTTTTCTTATAAACTATTTCATAATGCTTATTCATGGTTATTACTTCTGATTTCTATCAATTTTTCCCTTTTCTTATAAACTCTATATCATAATGCTTATTCAACATGTTTATTACTTCTACTTACTATCAATTTTTTCCCTTTTTTTCTTTTTCTGAACTCTTTCAGTTGAAGAGGCTATCCTGGAGGGTACTAAGCCTTGCTTGGTATGTCGGCTCCACCATGTTGATCAATTTTATCCAACATTTTGTCTGTAATCTATAAGTTTTAGAGTTCCTTTATTTAATTTATATGTATATGGTCGTATACATATTGTTTTTTTGTTATCATTATTTTAAAGTGTTTTCAATTGCGACTACTTTTTTATTGTTTAGATTTTTATTCGGTCTGGAGATATTGAACCAATAGTGGGAATACTGCCTCCTAGACTTACCCACTGGCATATAATGTATTACAATATTGTTGCACTACAATGTTAACAATAGAGTCCTTGCAGTTGCCTGCAGATAGTATGATATTCTAATATACTCAGAAACTATGGTTTTAGCTTAAAGGTTTAAAGGCCACTCATGAATGGCAGAGATACGGGACAGTGACATTGCCCTAGCAAGCAGGACAAAACCCAGAGACTGACCATATTACATATGATTAGCGCCCATGCTCCTCTCCACCCAAGCTAGGACCAATAGGGGCTAGGCTGTGGTAGCTGATGACTCAGCAAATAGACCTATAGGCCATCAAAGATGGTGAGGTTGAAACGACCTAACAACTAACGGGTTTCATCGGGACTCGAACCCTAGTCTGGCGTTCAGCAGTCAGGGACGTTACCACATCGGCCACCACAACCCTATTAGTTAGTAATAATAATAATTTGTAATTTTGATTTCAAATGTCACAGTTATTGTTAGCATTTTATATCTATCGATCGATAATGTATTCGTTTATACATTAATGGAATATATGAGATTTCTTGTTTTTTTTCCCTATTGTCGGACATTTCTGTGTTCATTGTACTTTGTGTCTCTTTGCCTTCCACAAGGTAAGAATTAACCTATAAGCAAACGGAGTATATGAAAATGATATATATACTGTGTATATGTGTGTATATATATATATATATATATATATATATATATATATATATATATATATATGTGTGTATATATATATATATATACATATATATATATATATATGTGTGTGTGTATATATGTATATATACATATAATGATTATGTGTTCTGATTTTATTTACCAAAAGGTTACTCGTTATGCCCCTACTTGTTTGCCCTTCTATTTTCATAGCTCGTAGCTCATTTGCTTTTATTGTTTGATACTTTTATACTAATTCTTATTTTCATAGACCCTTTTCCTTCTCTCACACGTGTAACATCATGCAATTTCAGTAGCATTGTCATCTTTGTGAAAAGAAAATACATGACTTCGTTCACATTTTCTATTCCCGGAAGGCTTTCGAATATTACTTTCTCTGAGAACAGAATAATTGGAGAGAGAGAGAGAGAGAGAGAGAGAGAGAGAGAGAGAGAGAGAGAGAGAGAGAGAGAGAGAGAGAGAGAGAGAGAGACTTATATATGATGATTGTCATTCAACATTATGGTAATTGGAGAGGCATCATTCAAATTGAATTGTACTCCTTTATTGAAACGTAGAGAGAAAATTGATGTTTCCAATCGCTCATATATACCAGTTATTTATATGAAAAGATCATAATCTCTCTCTCTCTCTCTCTCTCTCTCTCTCTCTCTCTCTCTCTCTCTCTCTCTCTCTCTCTCTCTCTCTCTCTCTCTCTCTCTCTATTATTATTATTATTATTATTATTATTCATTACTAAGCTACAACCCTAGCTGGAGAAGCAGGATGCTATAAGCCCAAGGAGTCCAACAGGGAAAATAGCCAAGCCGGGAAAGGAAATAAGGGAATAAATAAACTAAAAGATAAGTTATGTACGATTAAAATGAAATATTTTAAAAACTAACAAAATTGAATTAAAAAAAAAAACAGGAGGAAGATAAATGAAGATAGAATTGTGTGCCCTAGTGCACCCTCTAGCAAGAGAACTCAGGACAATGGAAGACTATGGTACGTAGGCTATGGCACTACCCAAAACTAGAGAACAATGGTTTGATTTTGGAGTGTCCTTATCCTAGAAGAGCTGCTTACCACAGCTAAAGAGGCTCTTGTACCCTTACCAAGAGGAAAGTAATCACTGAACAATTACAGTGCACAGTAGTTAACCCTTTGAGCGAAAAAGAATTGTTTGGTAATCTAAACGTTGATAGGTGTATGAGAACAGAGGAGAATGTGGAAAGAATAGGCCATACTATTAGGTTTATGTGTAGGCAAAACAAAAATGAGCCGTAACCAGAGAGAGGGATCCAGTGTAGTACTGTCTGGCCAGTCAAAGGATCCAATAGCTCTATAGCGGTAGTATATCACCTGGTGGCTGGTGCCCTGGTCAACCTACTACCTACATTGAAACGGTAAATAATTTTGCAAGCCTCATCTAAAACATTATTGCGTCCTTTTTCCCCATTAGTTATCTCCTAAGGGAAGGCGTGTCTGCAGTAATGATGATATACAGTCTTAGTATAGCCTTCATCTAGTCTTTTTCGCGGTAGTTTTATATATCTTTTTGCTGATCGCATATTTTTTTCTTTTTACTTTTTTTTTTTTTTTCAAACCGATTAACAACACCTGTCATGTTATGGTTAGTGAGTGATTAGATAGAAAAAAGATGAATAATTATTCCAAAGATGTAGGTAAAATAATTATCTAAATTTACTTTACTGCTTCGTGTAAGTGTTTTAAAATATAATTGTAAATAATACAAGAATAATAAAGAACAAAAGAAAGTTTTCAAAGATTTGTAACACATTAATTTCAGTAACGAAGATTTTATGACCACGTGCTTGTTGTTTTCTTGTTAATCATAGCAACAAGATCCACAAGTTGGAAGGAAGTTATGTTTTCGCCCCTGTTTGTGTGTGTTTGTGTGTGAACAGCTTCATGGCCACATTTTTAATCGTAGAGTAATGAAACTTCCAGAGATAAACTGTTATATCAGAAGGTTGAAAATAATAAAATTTTGGAAAGTCAAGGGCAAAGATCAAGGTCACGGTCAAGCAAAATGTCCAATTCACGTAATCAGCCATAAGTTTGAACATCGTTGTCACAGGGACATCAATCTTGGTTCATATTTGAGTGTATGAAAATCTACACCAATTAATACACGTTAAGGTCTTGGTCAAGGTCGAGTAAAAGGTCGGCAAATAAGCTGCTGCAGCGGAGGTCTGCGCTCTACTGAGTGCCCTTCTAGTATTCCTTTGTATTTATGTCACATGACAAAAAAAAAAAAAACACTGAAGTGGATATCTACACTTTATATACACAGTGGTTGGTTGATTGCTCTGTATTTATCTGGCGAGATAGCATGAAAGAACTCTGAAAATAAATGCATTGGAAATTGAAGGAATAGATTTTTCTTGCATTTGTATGGAGCTTTAACTGGATTTTTTTTTTTTTTTTTTGTAATTTTGAACTAAAGAGAACTATACTCTTCCTTAATAATACATATGTTTGAAAAAATAGATTACAGTTTGTCAGTTAATAATAAGTATCTGATATATGAAAATAGTAAAGAATAAGTAATTTTAGACATCAACTGGAAATGATAAAAGGTTAAATTTTCGTTTAATGTTCAATTTTCTTTTTCTTTTCAGGTAAGCAGTTTGGAAAAGTATTAGATTTACTTTGCTGTGATAAGGTAAATAGAACCATTATATTTTGTAAACGCACAAATGCGATGTATAATTAATCATTGATTCGTAAAGACAATTCCTATTTTTACCTCCGCCAACTAGGTTGGGAGGAAGTTACGTTTTTGCCTCTGTTTTTCTGTTATTTAACAATTTCCTGGCCACAATTTTACTTATATAATAGTGAAACTATCCGGGATTAATTATCATATTGAGACGTGGAAGTGATTCAATTTTGAAAGTCCT
>NC_090747.1:101126171-101128671 GCF_036898095.1 Palaemon carinicauda | reverse complement strand
ATGTTCACCTATATTTTATAAAGTACCTATATCTTTTCACTTTAGCATGCTGCTGGACTGATTGCTACTCAGAATACAATTTATTTATATCTGAAGGAGAGTAGAATTTTTATGGCACTAAAATTGGAGGAGGTTCAAATTCATGATCATTTCTTCATGTTACGATATCATGTTTCCTAGATGCACTATGTAAATTCAAGTTAATATTTTTCTCTCATATACATGGTTCTCGAAAACGTTTCCCTTATTTCATTCTCATATTTATTTTTAATCCTGCGCATTTTACTCCCCATACTGCTTTGACGTTTTGCTTCCCCCACTCCCACCAATTTATATGCATATATATATATATATATATATATATATATATATATATATATATATATATATATATATATAGATATATATATATATAGATATATATATATATATATATATATATATATATATATAGATGAACATATATCACAAGCACACGTGATTTTAATTAATGTAAATATCACCCACGAATGGCATTTAATACCGAATTCTATCCTGGGAATATATATCCACTTGGAATTCATTTTATGGTAACAGCTTCTGGCCGGGTGGGGATTCGAACCACCACCTGTTCGGCTGGAAACTATGCCTGCAGTGACCATACCGAGTCAGCTATCAAGATAGCTGACTCGGTATGGTCACTGCAGGCATAGTCTCCAGCCGAACAGGTGGTGGTTCGAATCCCCACCCGGCCAGAAGCTGTTACCATAAAATGAATTCCAAGTGGATATATATTCCCAGGATAGAATTCGGTATTAAATGCCATTCGTGGGTGATATTTACATATATATATATATATATATATATATATATATATATATATATATATATATATATATATATATATATATATATATATATATCATCATCATCATCATCCTCATCCTCATCCTACGCCTATTGACGCAAAGGGCCTCGACGGTCGTGTCTGTCTTGAGCTTTTAATACAATACTTCTCCATTCATTATATATATATATATATATATATATATATATATATATATGTGTGTGTGTGTGTGTGTGTGTGTATGTATGTATACTGTATATATATTTATTTATTTATTTATTGGGGAATTTTCGTGATATTGAGGGAGCAAGAAAAGAATTAGCCTTTGCTACAGCGTGTCAAGAATATTAAATTGTCACCATTAACTGTTATCCCTTTTTTCTTTTAGTTAATACTTTGGTGGATTCTGCTTACAACCTTTTATTTATTTAAAGGGAACAATTTATCACTTTGCTGTATATATCTAGGAATTAATTTGTCACTTTTTTATTCAGCGACAACAGATTACCTTCATTCCATTTTCAAGGGGATCGATTTATTGATAGATTTGAGATTTTCTGTCATCCTGACATCTAAGAACAGTTTGTTTCCCAATCTGTGTTAAAGTAGGAAATTTTACCTTATTTCTACCTTCAAGGGGGAAGAATATATCTCCCTTACTATATTCAAGAGGAAAATTAACCTCTTCCTATATCTTATGGGAAAATTTACCCTATTCCTTTATTCTTTGGGAAATTTACTCTATTCCTGTATCCTATGGGAAAATTTACCCTATTCCTATATCCTATGGGAAAATTTACCCTATACCTGTATCCTTTGGGAAAATTTACACTATTCCTGTATCCTATGGGAAAATTAACCTATTCCTGTATCCTATGGGAAAATTTACCCTATTCCTGTATCCTTTGGGAAATTTACCCTATTCCTGTATCCTTTGGGAAATTTACCCTATTCCTGTATCCAGTATGAAGATTCACCCTATTCCTGTATCCTTTGGGAAAATTTACCTTATTCCAGTATCCTATGGGAAAATTTACCCTATTCCTATATCCTATGGGAAAATTTACCCTATTCCTGTATCCTATGGGAAATTTACCCTATTCCTATATCATATGGAAAAATTTACGCTATTCCTGTATCCTTTTGGAAATTTACAATATTCCTGTATCCTATGGGAAAATTTACCCTATTCCTGTATCCTATGGAAAAATTTACTTTATTTCTGTATGTAAGGGAAAATGTGCAGAGGCCACAGTTAGATATTAACTGATGAGCGGAGTGAATGTAACTAACTTTATTTAAACAGGCAGCGAGCTTTTATAACAACAGTTTCAGCGAAAGGTCACAAAAATTCAAACAAATTATATATATATATATATATATATATGTGTGTGTGTGTGTGTGTATACATACATACATACATACATACATATATATATATATATATATATATATATATATATATATATATATACAGAAATATAGTTACAGTGTACGAGCGTGTGACTTGCGTGCGGTACAGAAACATTTATTTCCTTGTCTGTATTTCTCTTCTTTTATGTTTGCAAGAAGAACAATTTTTTTTAGAGGGAATACTAAACCTCTGTATTCAAGAAAAACAATTCAACCCTTTTTGTAGTCGAGTGAAAACATAATGTACGAGTATAAGCGAAT
>NC_090747.1:101093671-101123671 GCF_036898095.1 Palaemon carinicauda | reverse complement strand
CTAGTACTGTACCCAATTATAGCTGGGTGAACTCGGGGCGATCCACGCACGTTGGAACAATTTTGCATTATAAAGGTGGAAGTTTAGTTTTGCACGACGCGTTAGGGGGTATCTTTGCTAAATTTATTATTATTATTATAATTATTATTATTATTATTATTACTAGCCAAGCTACAACCCTAGTTGGAAAAGCAGGATGTGTTAGGCCCAAGGGCTCCAACAGGTAAAAATAACCCAGTGAGGAAAGGCAATCGGGAGATAGACTATATGGAAAAAAAAATTAACAGTGACAACATTGAAATGTTAAAATATTTTAAGAACAGTAACAACATTTAAACAGACCTTTCATATATATATATATATATATATATATATATATATATATATATATATATATATATATATATATATATATATATATATTATGAAGAGACACTAATGTCAGTCTGTTCAACATAAAAAAAAAAACATTTGCTGCAAGTAGACCAGTTTAAGTTAGTAACAATTTTAATTCTATTTATGTGGGAAATTCATAAAAATTACTGATTTATTACATCAAAACGTTTAAACACTAGTAAATCTTTTCTTCGTTTGCAGTTTTACAAATTTGTGAATGATTGCTTGAATAAAATTTTACAACATTGTAGAGGTAGAGAGAGAGAGAGAGAGAGAGAGAGAGAGAGAGAGAGAGAGAGAGAGATGAATGTAATATTTCGACCACATATTTATGGTGTATTATTATTATTATTATTACTATCCAAGCTACAACCCTAGTTGGAAAAGCAAGATGCTATAAGCCCAGGGGCTCCAACAGGGAAAAATAGCCCAGTGAGGAAAGGAAATAAGGAAATAAATAAATGAAGAGAACAAATTAACAATAAATCATTCTAAAAACAGTAACAACGTCAAAACAGACATGTCATATATAAACTATTAACAACATCAAAAACAAATATGTCATAAATAAACTATAAAAAGACTCATGTCCGCCTGGTCAACAAAAAAGCATTTGCTCCAACTTTGAACTTTTGAAGTTCTACTGATTCAACCACCCGATTAGGAAGATCATTCCACAACTTGGTAACAGCTGGAATAAAACTTCTAGAGTACTGCGTAGTATTGAGTCTCGTGATGGAGAAGGCCTGGCTATTAGAATTAACTGCCTGCCTAGTATTACGAACAGGATAGAATTGTCCAGGGAGATCTGAATGTAAAGGATGGTCAGAGTTATGAAAAATCTTATGCAACATGCATAATGAACTAATTGAACGACGGTGCCAGAGATTAATATCTAGATCAGGAATAAGAAATTTAATAGACCGTAAGTTTCTGTCCAACAAATTAAGATGAGAATCAGCAGCTGAAGACCAAACAGGAGAACAATACTCAAAACAAGGTAGAATGAAAGAATTAAAACACTTCTTCAGAATAGATTGATCACCGAAAATCTTGAAAGACTTTCTCAATAAGCCTATTTTTTGTGCAATTGAAGAAGACAGAGACCTTATATGTTTCTCAAAAGTAAATTTACTGTCGAGAATCACACCTAAAATTTTGAAAGAGTCATACATATTTAAAGAAACATTATCAATACTGAGATCCGGATGTTGAGGAGCCACCGTCCTTGACCTACTTACAATCATACTTTGAGTTTTGTTAGGATTCAACTTCATACCCCATAATTTGCACCATGCACTAATTCTAGCTAAATCTCTATTAAGGGATTCACCAACCCTAGATCTACATTCAGGGGATGGAATTGATGCAAAGAGAGTAGCATCATCTGCATATGCAACAAGCTTGTTTTCTAGGCCAAACCACATGTCATGTGTATATAGTATGAAAAGTAATGGGCCAAGAACACTACCCTGTGGAACACCGGATATCACATTCCTATAATCACTATGGTGCCCATCAACAACAACTCTTTGAGATCTATTACTTAAAAAATCAATAATAATGCTAAGAAACAACCCACCCACTCCCAACTGTTTCAGTTTGAAAACAAGGGCCTCATGATTAACACGGTCAAAGGCAGCACTAAAATCAAGGCCAATCATACGAACTTCCTGACCACAATCAAGGGATTTCTGTACAGCATTGGAGATTGTAAGAAGGGCATCACATGCTCCAAGGCCTTTACGAAAACCAAATTGCAAACTAGGGAGTAGATGATTACCTTCAGCAAACCTATTAAGACGTTTTGCCAGAAGACGTTCAAAAACTTTAGATAATATGGGAGTTATGGAAATTGGGCGGTAATCAGTGGGACTTGAGCTACCACAAACACATTTACATAGAGGAGTAACATTACCAATTCTCCAACAAGTGCTAAAAGCTCCTCTTCTTGCTAACTTGTGCAAAATAACAGATAACTTTGGAGCTAAGAAATCTGCTGTCTTTATAAAAAACAAAGGAAAAATACCATTTGGGTCTACACCTCCATAAGCATCAAGGTCCATCAACAGAGCTTTAATCTCACGAGATCGAAAAGCTAAACTAGTTAGTTTAGCCTCAGGAAAACAGGAATGAGGAAGTTCAAGTTTTTCATTACTCTGTTTACTGTCAAAAACATCAGCCAAAAGGGTTGCCTTTTCCTTTGGACAGTGAGTGACTGAGCCATCTGGTTTAAGTAAAGGAGGAACTGTTGCATCTACACCAAAGAGTGCAGATTTAAGGGTAGACCACCATTTATGTTCCTGAGTTGTACCAGAAAGTGTTTCTTTTATGGTTAAATTGTACTCCTTTTCAGTTGAGGCATAAACTCTCTGAGCAAAAGCTCGAAGCTGAGTATAGTTGTTCCAGGTCAAATCTGATCTGTTCCCCTTCCAAAGATGATAGGCCTCCTGTTTCTCCAAATAAGCACGTCTACAATCATCATTGAACCACGGTTTGTCCTTCACTCGATACCTTAGCACACGAGAAGGGATACGCCTATCAATTATGTTGACTAGATTCTCATTCAAAGGGACAACAGGATCTACACTATTATATAATTGTGACCAATTCAAGCACAAAAGATCATGTAAAATCCCATTCCAGTCTGCTTGGGATTTCATATAAATTTTACAAGAATATGATATATCAGGGACAGGCTGCTCAGTCTTCACTAATAATGAAATCAAGGCATGATCAGATGTCCCAACTGGAGAACCAACCTTACTAGTTATAACGCCAGGGGAGTCAGTGTATACGAGGTCCAAGCAATTACCAGACCTGTGAGTAGCTTCATTTATGATTTGCTCACAGCCTGATTCAGAGGCAAAGTCTAAAGCTCTTAAGCCATGGCGATCGGTAGGAGAGATAGAACTTAACCACTCCCTATGGTGAGCATTAAAATCACCAACAAAGACAAAAGAAGCCTTTCTATCATCTTCTTGTATCTTAGCCATAATGGTAAGAAGACAATCGAAGATAGAATCATCTATGTCTGGATTCCGGTAGATCGAACACAAATAAAAGTTGTTATGCCTGCCACAAACTTTTATTACCTGAATCTCATGACATCCACATTGATAGCAGGACTTATGAGAAGCAGGGTACTCGGTCCTAATATACACCGCCATTCCCCTGGCCCTAGGGATGGCATCACGTTTCAACATTATTGGCTTCTTAAAACCACTTATAAGGAGCTCAGATGAGTGCCTCATATTAGAAACCAAAGTTTCTGAGCACAAAAGAATATCATACTGTCTGGACGCAACTGTAAGGTCTTGGATATTTGCATGAAGACCACGAATATTGCAATACAGAAGACGACATTGACGAAATCTAGGACGTACTGGTCCCGGATTTCGCTCAATATCTCCAGACAGCATAAGAATTAATAGAAATAAAAAAGAGACAGCATACTTAAAAACTAGATTAACAAGAATTATAACAAAAACAATACGTACAGAATTATAAACAAAGTGATTGATGATACCCATAGACTATAGTAAAAAGTCGGAAAAACTGGTCAACATGGAGGAGCCGATACACCATGCAAGGCTATATACCCTCCAGGATAGCCACTTCAACTGAAGGGAGGACAGTAAGGATGGTTTTGAGAAGAAAAATAATCAGAAAAAGGAAAAGACAACCTCTTGATAAACCACCAGGCATCCATGGCCCTTCTATTAAGCCTGCCCAACACACCATTTCAAAAAAACAAGAGGAAGAAAAAAAATAAGATAGAATAGTGTGCCTGAGTGTACCCTCAAGCAAGAGAACTCCAACCCAAGACAGTGGAAGACCATGGTACAGAGGCTATGGCACTACCCAAGACTAGAGAACAGTGGTTTAATTTTGGAGTGTCCTTCTCCTAGAAGAGCTGCTTACCACAGCTAAAGAGTCTCTTCTACCCTTACCAAGAGGAAAGTACACTGAACAAATTGCAGTACAGTAATTAACCCCTTGGGTGAAGATGTGTTAAGTATCTCATTGTTGTCAGATGTATGAGGAAAGACGAGAATATGTAAAGAATAGGCCAAACTATTCTGTGTAAGTGTAGGCAAAGAAAAAATAAGCCGTGACCAGAGAGAGGGATCCAATGCATTACTGTCTGGCCAGTCAAAGGATCCAATATTATCATCATTTTATTATAACTACTGTATTATTATTATTATTATTATTATTATTATTATTATTATTATTATTATAATATTTATTATTATCATCATCATCACTGTACCTTATATACCTAATGGCATGACTAATGAGAGGCCTATATATAAATCATAAATGAAAGTGACGAAATGGACCATTGCGTTCCTCGAGGCCTTGATATCGGAAGCCATTTATAATAAGGATGAGAATGTAATTGACAGAATTAATTAAGGCTCGTATAATTTATCATGCTATCAATAAATCCTTCTTTCATTAATCTCCTTTTGGTTCGTGATATCGAGAACTAATATCTGAATGCCTGCCAAGAATTAAAAAGGATTTCATATTTTATATATGTATACAATATATGTATATACATATATATATATATATATATATATGTATATATATATATAATCAGCAGTTACTAGTTCTCTGCAGGAAAAAAGGCCTCAGACATCTCCTTTGACTCTCGTCTGTTTATGGTCTTTCTTTGCCAGCTTCTTTTACAATCTCTCTCTCTCTCTCTCTCTCTCTCTCTCTCTCTCTCTCTCGTATGTATATATATATACACATATATATGTATATATACACACATATATGTGTATATATATATATATATATATATGTATGTATATATATATATATAGATAGATAGATAGATAGATAGATAGATAGATAAAGATACATTTTCCAATCAGTTTTTCTGATAATCCTAATCAAACGAAATATTTTTTTCCTATATTAAGTATTTAACAGAGATACCAGACTCGCGTTTGCCTTGCACAATTGCGAAAAGACTTTTCACCAGGTGTTACAAAGCGAGACATGTGTTTAACTTTGGAGGTAACATCAGGTGAAATACTTTTCGTTTGTTGACATTCAGGTACAGAAGCCGGACAGTGGAGCCCAAATTAGTAGCAGCGAAGGACATTTTATTGTTATTTAACTAGTTTGCGTTTTTTTTTCCTATTACTTCGTTCAGTGTGCCAGGTTTTCAATTTTCAAACCATAGTAATAAGAACACTTACTTTACTATAAAAGCGCTCTGAGAGTGCAGACCTCCGATACAGCAGCTTAGTTCTCGATGTTAGGGTTAATTTTGTCGACCTTTTGCTCGACCTTGACCTTTGACCTTGACCTTTGACATAGAAATTTCAAAATTGAATCACTTCCACGTCTCAACATAATAATTAATCCCTGACAGTTTTACTACTCTATTTATAGTTTATATATGACATCTGTTTTTGACGTTGTTACTGTTTTTAGAATGATTTATTCTTAATTTGATCTCATCATTTATTTATTTCCTTATTTCCTTTCCTCACTGGGCTATTTTCCTTATTGGAGCCCTTGTGCTTTTAGCATCTTGCTTTTCCAACTAGGGTTGTAGCTTGGCTATTAATAATAATGATAATGAGTAAAATTGTGGAAATGAAGTTGTTCACAATTAAACAAACAGACTAACAGGGTCAAAAGCATTACCTCCCCCCAACTTCGTTGGCGGAGGTAATAAAGATTCGTAGGCTGCATTTGAAAGCAGAAATGTATTATATATATGTACATCACAACAAATGCAGCTGCTTCTAGCCCACTGCAGGACAAAGGCGACAGTTATGTCAATTTATGTGTGTGGTTTGTCCAGGTTTCAAAACCACAGTGGCCACTGCGGATTGGCGATGGTGGGAGATTTTTTATCTGATTTCTCACAGCAAAGCAACCTAGTTTGGATGTCCCTGACTAGTATAGCTTTTCTGACCAGTACGTTTTGTATATATATATATATATATATATACGTATATATATATATATATATATATGTATTCATGTATATACTGTATACACAGACACCTACTCACACATATATATGTATATATGTATATATATTACTTTTAACTCAGCCATATATATATATATATATATATATTTATATATATAAAGACTAGTAATAGAAAAACAAGGGAGCTTTTCTTACCAATTCCATTGTTTTTCCTTTCCAATCCTTAAGGAAATAATGATCGTAATACGTTTGCACGAGGACCTCATTATTTATATTTTTACTCCCATTCCCCTGGCCCCTATTATCATCGAAAGGCCAAAGTGTTTACCATCTATATTTGCGTTTCTTCAGGCTGAATTACACCACCTTGAAAATTTATTCTGTTCTTTTGATAAAATCATTACTAAGAATTTACTGCGTTGTTGGTATTGTTGCATGTCTCCCCTTGTCGTCAGAAGTGTAATTTTGCTCCAACTTCATATTTTCTTGTATCAGTTAAATTTTGGAAGGTCTATGTCAAAGGTCAAGGTTACGGTCAAGCAAAATATCCATTTCACATAATCAGTCACAAGTTTGGACTTCGTTGTCACAGAGACTTCAAACTTGGTTCACATTTGAGTGCATGAAAATTCATGCCAATTAATACATGTTAAGGTCAAAGGTCAAGGTCGAACAAAAGGTCGATAAATAAGCTGCCGCAGCGGAGGTCTGTGCCCGCCTGAGTGCCTCTGTAGTTCTCCTATTTTTTCTCGCGTTCTATCTTGGAACAACTACCATAGATATTTATTACGCTATATAATTGGGAAGGCGAAACATTAATGTTATGCATGGAGGCAATCGATTTTGTATCTATTAATCCATCGTTAGTATTTATTTGAATTGATAGGGTCTTCCAGTTCTGATGTAATTTGACAATGCTCCTCGTACGTCATTTTCATTCAGTTTTTATTTGTAGTAGCCTTATTTATATATATATATATATATATATATATAATTCTCTCTCTCTCTCTCTCTCTCTCTCTCTCTCTATATATATATATATATATATATATATATAGCTATCTTTTATTTAAAATAGTCTTGTTTATTTTATATAACCCTCTCTCTCTCTCTCTCTCTCTCTCTCTCTCTCTCTCTCTATATATATATATATATATATAATATATAAATATAATATATATATATATATATATATGTGTGTGTGTGTGTGTGTATGTAGAGAGAGAGAGAGAGAGAGAGAGAGAGAGAGAGAGAGAGAAATTTCGAGTTACATTTCATATTTCTTTATGAAGTCGATTGCTAACAGTTTTTTTTACATATGTGTATATGAAGAGAGAGAGAGAGAGAGAGAGAGAGAGAGAGAGAGAGAGAGAGAAATTTAGAGTTACATTTCATATTTCTTTATGAAGCGGATTGCTAACAGTTTTTTTGTTTACATATTTTTTTTTCACAAACAAGCTTTGTTACTGAATATTGTAGTCCTGACAAATCCATCCTCGTTGCCCACTGGCTGAATGAGTTCTCTAACGTTTGTCAGAAAACGTTTGTCAGAGAACTGTCAAAAAAAAAAAAATCTCTGCAGCTTTGTAATTTATCGGAGTGGTGCGGCGTGTATACCTGGACGAGACAGGTAATCATTTTATGTCTTTTGTGCGCTTATGGAAAACACACCGAGATAAAGAGATAGAGGGGGGTTAGCGTACAGGAAGATTTAAGGCAATGGTGTAGCTGATACTTGAGATTAAAGAGATTTAAAGGGGTTAAGGAAGTTTTAGAGAGATTTAAAGGCATATGCATTTTTTAATAGTTTGTTTTCAAGATACAAATTTCGCATAATTTCAATTTTGCCGTGTTTTCATGTTTTAGAAATTTGTTCTTTTGATAAAATCATTACTAAGCATTTATTGCGTTGCTGGTAATATTGCATGTCTCCCCTTGCCGTCAAAAGTTTACTTTTGCACTAGCTTTATGTTTATGATATTTCAATTAAATTTTGGAAGGTCAAGGCCACGGTTAAGCAGAGTGTCCAATTCACATAATCAACCATAATTTTGGACATCGTTATCACAGAGAATTCAAACTTGATTCATATTTGACTGTATGAAAATCCATGTTAATTAATACATGCTAAGGTTAAAGGTCAAGGTTAAGGTCGAGCAAAAGGTCGTGAAATAAGCTGCCGCGGCAGAGGTCTGGGCTGTATTGAGTGCCTCTCTAGTTAGGTCAATGCTATGTTGAGCATATGTTGGTACAACTGGATTGATACCTCGAAAGCAAAACGAAGTATGTTACTTTAGCCGTTTTTATTTAATCTCTCTTGCATGCCAATCTATTGGCGCTTCTTGGCTTTGGTCCGTTTCACGAGCTATGTTTTAGGATTTGCCATTCAGTGTAGTATGTAGTTACAAAATGTTAATAGCAGAATTCATTTTTAGATTAACATGTATGATAAAAAGAATGAATAATAAATATTGATATTTATTCATAAACTGTGAAAATTATCCATTATGCTAGTTATTTCATTGTGTCTTAATTTTATTATTTTTGTGGTTATTGTCATTCTCAATAGAGTTCGTGAAAATTCGGAATTAGGAAACAGGATAAAAGAAGAGAAGAATAAGTGGTTGCAAGCAGGGATGAATGCCTACACGAGCAAAATTATTCAAGGACACCTTTCGTTCCTGAAACACTGATGACCTTGATATTTTGTCTGGTTTTAGTCGCATTAATGTCCTTTACAAATTATTTGGCGACCGTTCTTAAATCAATCTAATGGAACTAATAATGCAGGAAAGGGAATTTTTCCCGTTGCTTTTTTATATTGAATGTTTGATTTATTTTATGCCCCAAGATTTTAAGGATTTTTTTGCCAGTAGCCTCTGGCATTTATTTTGCGTGCTTTTAGATGAAATAGAAAAATGAAAAAAGATACTAAATAAATAAGAGTGATAGCAAACCGTGAATTCCATCATCATCACAAACCGTTCCCATATAGATTCGCTTTACACGAGCGGATTATTTTCCGTACGGAAATATTTCCGCTTGTTAGGAGACATCGAGAGTATTTTCCCAGAGTGGCCTCGTAGTTTCTATAAGCCGCTACATTGGAATCACGTGGATTAGCAGTGCACGCGGCTAGGAAATAACTACCGCTCGGGAGAGTGCCTCTTGGATCGGAATTTCCGAGCGGTACTTACCGTGCGGTCACGTGTCAAGTGTTCATTGATCTTCATTAATTTCAAGTCCGCGCGGTATCAATCCACTTGTGTGAAGCTAGCCTAGACTAGAGCAAACCTACGGAATCAGGGCGAATTAGTGTTCAAGAAAACAGACTGATTATGTAAAATGATAAAAAAAAATAGGAGCTCCTGGAAATTTGGAATGATAAAAGATGAAATATTTTTGGTTTTTAGAAGTTATCAATCGCAAGAAAATGATATGAAGAGCTAAAAATCGTTAATGTTGCATTGCATTTCACATACATAAGTGTTCAACATTATGTCGCAGGATGCAAGGGTGATTAAAATGTGATTTAATGAGAAATAGTATGTCGTACATCTCATAACCTTAGAAATGCAGTGAGTTAAATTAGATGGAAATTAATTGTGTTTTACTATGTTAGAAAAGACATTTTCATCTTCTCTGCAGAGGTTTCTCTCTCTCTCTCTCTCTCTCTCTCTCTCTCTCTCTCTCTCTCTCTCTCTCTCATATGTTGCTTTACTGAATATTTTGAAATAGCTTGTCTATCGATTAGAATCTTTAGCTAGGCCATCACATATTTCTAATCTTTAATTGGGTCATCATAAGGTTCCAATTTTTAATTGGTTCGTCTTACTAAATCTTAACTAGGTCGTCCCACAATTCTTATCTTTTACTGAATCATCATACGATTCTAATCTTCAACTGGGTCGTTTTATATTTCTATTATCTAACTGGATCATCATATGATTATAATCTTTAGCTGGGTTGTCATGCAATTCTAATCTTTAATTGGGTCATTTTACGATTCTAATCTTTAATTGGGTCATTTTACGATTCTAATCTTTAATTGGGTCATCTTACGATCCTAATCTTTAATTGGGTCATCTTACGATTCTAATTTTTAATTGGGTCATCTTACAGCTCGAATCTTTAACTGGGTCATCTTACAGCTCGAATCTCTAATTGGGTCATCTTACGATTCTAATCTTTAATTGGGCCATCTTACAGCTCGAATCTTTAATTGGGTCATCTTACGATTCTAATCTTTAACTGGATCATCATACAACTCTAATCTTTAAGTCGGTTGTCTTACAATTTTTATCTTTAATTGGGTCGTCTTTCGATTATAATTAGAACTGTGTCATCTTGCGAATCTAACCATTAATTGGGTCGTCTTACGATTTTCATCTTTAACTGGGTCGTCCTACAATTCTGATCCTTAACTGGGTCATCTTACGTATCTAATCTTTAACTGGATCGTCTTACGGTTCTAATCTCTAACTGGGTCGTCTTATGATTCAAATCGTTAACTGGGCCGTCTTACTATCCCAATTCTTATGTCGGTCATCTTTCAGTTCTAATCTTTAACTGGGTTGCCTTACTATTCTAATTTGAACTGGGTCGTCTTGCGAAACTAATCGTTAATTGGGTCGTCTTATGATTTTAATCTTTAACTGGGTCGTCAAACAATTCTAATCTTTAACTGAGTCGTCTTATGATCCCAATCATATATGTAGGTCATCTTACAGCTCTAATCGTTATTTGGGTCGTCTTATGGTTTTAATCTTTAACTGGATCGTCTTGCAGTTCTAATCTTTAACTGAGTCGTCTTATGATCCCAATCATATATGTAGGTCATCTTACAGCTCTAATCGTTATTTGGGTCGTCTTATGATTTTAATCTTTAACTGGGTCGTCAAACAATTCTAATCTTTAACTGGGTCGTCTTATGATCCCAATCATATTTGTGGGTCATCTTACAGTTCTAATCCTTAATTGGGTCGGCTTATGTTTTTAATCTTTAACTGGGTCGTCAAACAATTTTAGTCTTTAACTGGGTCGCCTTATTGTTTTAATTTGAGCTCGGCCATCTTGCGAATCTAATCTTTGATTGGGTCATCTTACAATTTTAATCTTTTACCGGGTAGTCTTACGATTCTAATCTTTAATTGGGTTTTCTTACGACTAATCTTTAATTGGGTCGTCTTACAGTTCTAATCTTTAACTGGGTCATCTAACAGTTCTAATCTTTAACTGGGTCATATGACAGTTCTAATCTTTAACTGGGTCATCTTACGATTCTAATCTTTAAGTGGGTCATCTTACGATTCTAATCTTTAACTGGGTCATCTGACAGTTTTAATCTTTAACCGGGTCGTTTTATGACTCTAATCTTGAACTAGGTTGTCAATGTGATAATTTACATGATGTTAAGTGAAAATTTTTATCTCTTCCTCTTGTAATCTATTATAAGAAACTTTTTGTTTCAAGTGAATTGTTTCCGCCGAGGTTATTTTTCTGTCTCATTAGATGAAAATAACAGACGTCTTCATAGATTTATACAATCGTCAGTGGGAATCCTCAGATTGCATTTGTTTGGCAATAATACATTCACTTTTACGTGTGCATGAAAGCTATATGTACTGTACAGTATATACAGTTTTATACATACATACATAATATATATATATATATATATATATATGTATCTAATATATATATATATATATATATATGTAATATGTGTATGTCTGTGTATTGTATTTTCTTGTTCCTACTATTCTCAAATGATAAATTTTTCATGAGTGAAGATAATTTTCTCTGATAACATAATAAGGACTTCATCGAATTAATTCAGAGACGATATTTTGTCTTAATTGAAATCAGATACTTAACTCTGTTTCCATTCAGAAGTGAATGCCTTATAAGAATATGAAATAAGGTGTAAAGTGTAGAACTGTTGACTGCAACTTCAGCCAAGGTCAATATTTGTAAAGTCAGCCATGTTAAGTTACAAAGAAAACTGCTATCATGCTCATCTCGGTTTTCTGCGAGTGGAATTTCAGGTTTTGAAGGCAGACTTAAACAAACATGTAAGCTTAATATCAGCGTTCAACTTTAAAGTTGTATGTGTATTGATTAGATATTTTACTTTATAAAGTTTTATGTAATCTTCGTTTGTAACTGAATATCATAGTATTCGAAATACAGAAGATAGTTAGTGGCCACAAAGAAATAACTACGCGTCAATGTCACCAGATTCAAGAATAGTCATGATGAAAAATGTTTATATTTAAATGTGATAGTTATTGCTTAACATATTTTCAAAGTTTCATTTAAGAGGGAATCTTGAATATTGTTTACTTCTGTTCATATCTTGCGACTTCGATCAGTTGATCTGTAATTGAACTTTTAAACATGAAAAGGGTTTTAAAATACACCTAAATTATTTCATATATTTTTTCATGCTCTCTATATTTCATTGCCATAGATAATGATAGTTTGAGCTAGGTCGATATTAATAAGATAATGACGATTAATTCTTGATGGCAAGAAAGACCATATATGATTGTAACCAAGAGGTTGATACCAAACTTATTCGTCTCGTTTTGTAAATCATAATCTTACCTCTTTCTGCTTCTCATTATCATTCTTCTAAGGGACGTGTCAGTCCCTTATAGTGGAATTAAAACGACTTTTACCTCTTATAAGAAAGTGATTATATGCATCTATCTAATCACAACGTTCCCAGACGAATGATAAGAAGTAAAGAAACGCCAATAAAGAGGTAATATGGAGTAACTTAAGATATATATTGCTTGCAGACAAGGATAACGTTTGGGGCAGAAAGGAAAGAAGGGTATTAATGAGGGACAACATTACTGTTATAGAATAATCTAAGGGCAAGTTTTGAGGATTAATTAATGATGATGAGATCAGTAAAGGTTAGTGAATTGTGATGAAAAATCCACTTAGGATATGTTGGTAGATAATTAGGAAAGATGAAGTTCACTTTTGTATTAAAGGGCTATTATTATTATTATTATTATTATTATTATTATTATTATTATTATTATTATTATTATTGTTGTTGTTGTTGTTGTTATTGTTATTATTACTACTACTACTACTACTACTACTACTACTACTACTACTACTACTTGCTAAGCTACAACCCTAGTTAGGCACCAACAGGGAAAATAGCTCAGTGAGGAAAGGAAACAAGGAAAAACGAATATTATAAGAACAGTAACAACTGTAAAATAAATATATCCTATATAAACTGGCATGTTTAATGTTATTATTATTATTATTATTATTATTATTATTATTATTATTATTATTATTATCATTTTATAAATATTTTTGTTGTTGTTGTATTAGTGGTGTTATAGTTATTAATATGATTCAAGTATGATAATAATAACAATTATTTTTATTATTATTATTATTATTATTATTATTATTATTATTATTATTATTAATATTATTTGCTAAATGTCCTAAAATGTTTCTAAAAAATGTAACGGAACATTGAGAACAAAAACTGTTATTTTTTTAAGTATTTATGAGATATTTTCTGACTACTACTGTAAAGGAAGTACAAGAATTAAACGAAGTTAAATAAGTGTTTAATTAACGTGTATGTTCTGTGTAACAGGCAAAATTTGGTAGGATGAACGACGAAACTGTATTTAGTTTCCTCAGAAACTTTACTTTCCTTTGCTTCAAGAAATTCGGTTCTTTTATTTCTCTGCTGAGTATTCATGGATATTTTCTTTACTATATCATGATTATTTATTTATTCATTTATTTATTTTTCTATGTTTCATTTGTACTGGCTGTATCTTTATTGGTGCTATTTTATTTTTAAAAGATATAAAGGCAATTAGTTTGGCTTGAATATAATTATTTCACTCAAACTTCCGTTTCATGATGTTTTCAAAAGAATAAATTTTGAAATTCGTGGTACTTTTGTTCAAAATACTGTAGTAACAACTGCCCCTGTGAATTTCTATTTTTGAAGACAGTAATAGAATTAATGTGTTTGTAGAGTTAATATAATGTTCATTACCGCACAGATACATTCATACATAATTATATACATACAAGTTAGTAACAAAGTCACATCCTACGTATTTATTCTATTTTTAAGCATTTTGTCAATTGAACTGGAGACGGTAATTAATCTAATTTGAAATCCCTCATTAATAAGTGTTAAGATAGATAAGAAAACATTCTATTCATTCTTTTTCTGTAAGGCTTTGCAGACGAGCATGATTTAATAACCAAGTAAAAATTAACTGTATAAAGAAATCTAAAGGTAGAAGAGGCATGATAGATACTTCATCTAAATTTCCTGTGGTTCTTTCTCCATTTGGAAAACCTTGATTATCTGAAAGAATATAACTAACTCCAGCATTCATAGACTCTCTCTCTCTCTCTCTCTCTCTCTCTCTCTCTCTCTCTCCCTCTCTCTCTCTCTCTCATAAATAATCTTAATGTAGGAGACATGATAAATTATCTAAATTTCCTTTGGTTCCATCTCTCTTGGGAAAGCCTGAATGTTTGGATCTCTCTCTCTCTCTCTCTCTCTCTCTCTCTCTCTCTCTCATAAATAATCTTAATGTAGGAGACATGATAAATTATCTAAATTTCCTTTGGTTCCATCTCTCTTGGGAAAGCCTGAATGTTTGGATGGATATCTCTCTCTCTCTCTCTCTCTCTCTCTCTCTCTCTCTCTCCTCTCTCTCTCTCTCATAAATAATGTTAATGTAGGAGACATGGTAAATTATCTAAATTTCCTTTGATTCCATCTCTACTTGGAAAGCCCAAGTGTTTGGAAGGTTATAACTCTCTCTCTCTCTCTCTCTCTCTCTCTCTCTCTCTCTCTCTCTCTCTCCAAACAAGTAGGTAAACCGAAAGACAGTCTGGGAGGTAGTTGGGATATCCTGTTTCGAGAGCAGTCACTCCACCTGACAAGTAGACGTCTTTGCTATGTGACACTGGAGGATTTGGCCAAGAACAGGCAAGGCGTTTTGGGGAAGTGATTGAATAGCGACCGTCTGAAGGCTTTGGATAACCTTGGACGATACTGGTGGAAATTCCCAATGGAATTGGACATTGGTAAAGTAAGGAAATAGTATTGTAGAAAGAGGTATTACTCTCTTTGAATAATTGGGGTCGTGTAATTGTCTACCATCTTCTGTCTATCCACTCTGTTTATTTATTTATTTCTTTTTCTTCCTGGATTTGAAGGTCATTATAAATTATTTTATTTTGTTCCACTTTGTATTAGAAGGGCATTATAGATTGGATCGAATTAATTAGTTTTGAACTAGCCTATGTAGGGTTTTTTTTTTCTTTTAAAGAAGAAATTTTATTGACTGTCCCTTTTTCATTCACGGTCCGGTTTTTTTTTTTATCTCCTTCCAGAGAGACGATATTAGCTTCTCTTTTTTTGGTCCAGGGTTTTATAAAGGCTGTCCAAATGATATATATGGTTGATTTTCCTTTTCTTTTTATACCCTGAAGGTTAAGGCAGCTGTCAAAGTTTGTGGTATCCATTCCCAAATACCTGAAGTTTTTGTACAAAAGCCTTACCTGGGCAGGTTTCGACTAAGGAGGGTAACTGTATCTATTTGAGGAAACTATATGGAAATATGGAATAAAAATATTATGTATATGGATAGAGAAATATATAAGTAAAAGACACATGAATATTAAGTACGTTTACGATACTTGATGAAATTGAAAACAAAAACAAATATGGAATTCTTGGAAGAGGTTAATTCTGCTAGAAATAATCATTGTTATTTGATGGGGTTATGTGATAATCCATCAACACTTTTCGAGATATTAAATCCATGACCAGTATGGGATAAACTACAAGGTTGAAATTGATTGCCAACCCCATACATTGTGTTGTAGGAGAAGATACCTTAACCAATATTATTATTATTATTATTATTATTATTATTATTATTATTATTATTATTATTATTATTATTATTATTACTAGCTAAGCTACAACCAGTGTCGAAAAGCATGATGCTATAATCCCAAGGGCTCCAACAGGGAAAAGTAACCCAGTGAGGCAATGAAACAAGAAAATAAACAAACTACAAGAGAAGTAATAGCAATAAAAAATAAACATATCTAAGATTATTAACTATATTAAATTAAATCTATCATATATAAACTATAAAAACTTCATAAAAACAAGAGGAATAGAAACATGATAGAATAACGTCCGAGTGTACCCTTAAGCAAGAGAAATATAACCGAAGACAGTAGAAGACCACGATACAGAAGCTATGGCACTACCCGACTCTAGAGAACAAAGGTTTAATTTTGGCGTGTCCTTCTCCTAGAAAAGCTGCTTTCAGTATGATATAATCTCACCATTATCATCCGTAACTAATCCATTGCAGAGATCTGTCCATCAACTCGTACTTGTTTATGGTCTTTTTATGCCTGTTTATACCGGCACGTTTTCTTAGTTCGTCAATCCATCTTCTTCTCTTCCTTTCCCTGCTGCTTTGGAATTTCTTAGGACTCACTTTGTTATTCTTCTTGTCCATCTGTTATATATCATTCTCATTATATGTCCTACCTATGTGCATTTTCTTTCTTAAATGTTGTTAAAATGTGTAATTATTAGAACACAATCATAACGCTCATCATGCGTAGGCAATATGGACTAGTTCATGTACTCTAAGCACGCCATGATTAAGTAATTAAAATAAATTCAATCGTAGTATTAATCCTAAAGTACTACATTTCTGTATATATTTAGCCAAAAATAAAGCAGTACGAATTGCATATAGCAAGTGTAGCAGTATTGGTAAAATAATAAACTAGTTTGAATCAAGTCTCTATTTAAGGACATGTTTCTCTCCTGAAAAGTGAGATGGGATGCTTCATTATTTTTAGGGTCCCTGGATGGTTAAAGCCAGACAGGGGTTCAAGTCCAGCTCAGAATCCTTAGTTTCTTTGGTCGCTGCAACCTCACCATCCTTGTTAGCTAAGAATGGGTTTTTTAGGGGAGACTATGGATCTATCTGCTGAGTCCTTAGCAGCCATTACCTGGCAAAGCTTGGTCCTAGCCTGGGTGGAGCCCAGATCATATGTATATATGGTCAATCTCTAGGGCATTGTCCTTTTTGATAGGACAATGTCACTGTCCCTTGCCTCTGCCATTCATGAGTGGCCTTTAATCCTTTATATATGGTCAGTCTCTAGGGCATTGTCCTTCTTGATAGGACAATGTCACTGTCCCTTGCCTCTGCCATTTATGAGCGGCCTTTAAACCTTTAAAGGTTTTACACTATCCCTATGGAAATTTAACGTGCTTAACCAAGCAGATCATTTGGGTGTTACTCGTCTATGGATGTATATATTTCGTTTGGTACAATAAAGGGAAAGAAAACCAGTTTTACATTGCACTTACAATAGACCCGCCTAACAACGCTTCGCCTTTGTAAATATCAACAGATGTTTCTATTTCTATTTTTGTCTGAATTTCATCATTTTATTGAAAAGTGTACGTCTCACAACACGCACGTATATATATATATATGTATTATATATATTATATATATATATATATATATAAATTGTATTTAAAATGCATATGTTTATATATATTATATATATATAAATATATATGTATATATATGTATATATATATACATATATATATATATATATATATATATATATATATATATATATATATATATATATATATATATATATATATATATATATATATATAGGGTGTCCCAAAATAATGTATACTCTTTGGATTGTTACAACTGGTTCAATATATTGATATAGACGTGTAAAACAGATTTTCTCTCTTAACATTTTCAAATTGCTCCATGTATCCTTACTTTTTCATTGTGCATTGTTTCTCTTCTGTGAATCTGTTTTCCACGTTAATATCAATAAATTGAACAAGTTGTAATAATCCAAAGATTGTATACGTTATTTTTGGACACCCTGTATATATATATATATATATATATATAATATATATATATATATATATATATATATATATATATATATATATATATATATATAAACTAGTGTAGGGGGGGGGCCAGTCAAAGATGCCTGCAAATATTTAGACATGTACACACAGATACAAGACCTCCTCCTCTCACCAAGGTATGACTACTCACTCTCCCTCGTACCCGAGTGATGGGGAATGACCGAATAGTCATATGTCTGGCAATTCCGCTGAGGAGAGAGAGAGAGAGAGAGAGAGAGAGAGAGAGAGAGAGAGAGAGAGAGAGAGAGAGAGAGAGAGAATTTCATGTTCAAGCCTTCTGAAAAGTGTCCATGATAGTAAGAGATGCATTAATTGCGAAATGCTTTGGAGTGAATAAATAATGATCTCCAATTAATTAGTTGAATTGGCAGGGTTTCAGGAGTCCAGCATTTTTGCAAATCTTCGGTGGTTGATATGGGTGACTCAAGACTCGTTTCACAGTTTTTTTTTTGATATATTCAAGATTTTTATTATAGTCTTTCATTTTTAATGTTTGTCTTATCATTTATTGTCCTTTTTTTAATATATTTTTATTGCTTTTGTTAGGGATTTCAGTTCTTTTATTGGTCCTAAAATATATAATTTTATAAGGCGTTCACGGTGCACAATTCAGCTGAAGCGAAGAATATTAATATGGTGCCTTCAGAGCCATAAAACTTCGAGGGATATGTGAAGGAAGTATCCCTGTCTTAAGTTGTAACTGAAGTTTCCAGAAATTCTAGATTATTAATCAGTTAGTTTCTAGTCTAATCCTTTCTGAGTGGGGATACCTTAACGAGGTGAAATGTTTTGTGAGTGGCAGTGATCAGCAAAGCTGTGCAAGCCGGGGCCACCTATACTAGGTTGGTTTGCTGTGAGCGCTAAGACAAAAGTCTCCAGCCATCGTCAATCCTCAGTTGGCTATCTTGGTGATGAAATTGTCCAAACCCAGACATAAATAAGGTCATGTCTGAAGCTTTTATCCTACAGTGGACTAGAATCGGCTGTATTTATTGTGTTGTTGGTGTCGATTTGAAATCGTCTTGTATATTGACTAAAGAGTTGTCAAAATTATGTATTTGATACTTGTTGTTGTTTTATTTATAAATGCATTCTTTTTATTTCAGGTACGTTCTATGATTATGACAAGACGATCATGTTTTGGGCAACTGGAAGGTAAAGTACTTATTTCGATATTAATGTTGACAACTTCATGGAATTTGATCCGAATATTTCAAACTCTCCAGATATTTCATCTTCCTTCTCGAATGCATTCCATGGACAAAATATGTCCTATTGCGTTATCAGTCACTGGTAGTATCATGAAATGAAATAAGCTTACAGTCATGAGAATTTTTATTGAAATGTGAAGGCAGAGAAATTTTTTATTATTTAATTTTTGTTCTTGTAATGTTATCGTTAATATTTTCGTAGAAATGTTCTTACTCCATTCGTTAAAGGGAAGTTTTTTTCGGATTGAATAATTACCTCTGCCAAAGAAGTTGGAAGGAGGTTATGTTTTACCCCATTTTGTGTGTTTGTGTTTGTTTATGTGTTTCTGAACAGCTTCCTGGCCTCAATATTAAATGTAGAGTAATGAAACTTGCTGGGATTAACTGATGTAAAAAGCTGGAAATGATTAAATTTTGGAAGGTCAAGGTCAGGGTAAAGCAAAATGTCCAATGCACGTAATCAGCCATAGGTATGGACATCGTTTTCACAGAGACTTCAAACTTAGTTCATATTTTATTGCATGAAAATCCACGCCAATTAATACATTTTAAGGTCAAAGGTCAAGGTCGAGAAATAAGCTGCCACGGAAGAGGTTGCGCTCTATTGAGTACCCTTCTAGTTTATTTAGTTTACCTTATATGCATGCAGAGAGGTGGGGAAGTCTTAAAATTATGAAAATTATTTAAATTAGAATGTCATTTGTGTATCTCTAAGAATGAGGACATGAAAGTGGAAACAAACTCCTAACAATTAAAGAGAAACGAGGATTTTGAAAGAGTATGTTAGCAAACAGTAAGGAAGAAAATGTAGGTAAATCAACATCTAGTATGTCAATACGTATTAGTCAATTGCATAGATAAAGGGAAATATTAATATCAAAATCTTTCAATAATCCTGCCGGATATTGCTCTTCTAGATAAGGTATCTTGATAACACAGATAACTATTCAGCAGAATTCTGCTGACATGAACGTCAGTAATCGGAAACTCTCAACACGACAGAACACAATCCAATCTACCTAAAAGTCTTGAGCAACAATAGTGGCAATACTGAAATATGAACCTTGCAGTCGATGAGGAGGAGGGCTATTTTTATTATTATTATTATTATTATTATTATTATTATTATTATTATTATTGTTATTTTTATTATTATTATTATCATTATCATTTTTTTTATTATTATTATTATTATAATTATTTTTATTTTTATTATTATTATTTTATTATTATTTTTATTATTATTATTATTATTATTATTATTTTTATTTTTATTATTTTTATTTTGTATTATTATTATTTTATTATTATTTTTATTATTATTATTATTATTATTATTATTATTATTATTATTATTATATCATTATTTTTATTTTTATTATTGTTATTATTATTTTTTTCTATTATATTATTATTATTATTATTATTATTATTATTATTAATATTATTATTATTATTATTATTATTCTTATTATTATTATTTTCACTAACGAAGCTACTACCTTGGTTGGAGAAGCAGAATGCTGCAAGCTCAAGGGTTCTAACGGGAAAGAGCCCAGTGAGGAAATGAAATATGGAAATAGCAAATAAACTATTTATAAGTAATGAATAAGTTATATATAGAATGTTTAAGAATTAGTAACAACGTTAGAATATAAGACCCAGGCCTACATGGCTGAGTACTATGAAGCACGAAGAAGATGATGAATGGAGAAGTATTGAATTAAAAGCTGAAGATAGAGACGATTGGTGAAATCTAACCGAGGCCCTTTGCGTCAATAGGCGTAGCAGGAGATGATGAGGATGACGATGATGATATAAACTATAAAACGAGATTTATGTCAACCTGTTCATCATGAAATATACAAAATGATTGATCTTTTGAAGTTCCACCGATTTAACCTGGTGTTTAGGAAGGTCATTTCACAGTCTGGTCACAGCGGGAATAAAACTTATCGAATATTAAAGCCATATTTGTAAGCTTAGTAATGGTTTTAGGAGCTGGAACCTGCAGTGGTAAAAGCCAGCAAACTTTAATAAAAAAAAAATGAAAAAAAAATGTGAGAATATTCATCTGTAAACTTATTGGACTGAAGACAATACAGTCTTAGGAAACTTTTTATTCGGCTGAATATGTATTGAGAACGACTCTATCAAATTTTTAGCCAATAATTGTTCCTTTACGAAATTTTTAGTCTGCTGAATATGGTTTATAACCGATTTTAACTTTGATTTTTATCTCTCTCTCTCTCTCTCCTCTCTCTCTCTCTCTCTCTCTCTCTCTCTCTCTCTCTCTCTCTCTCTCTCTCTCTCTCTCTCTCTCTTCTTCTCTTTTTTTTTGTGGCTAACAATTCCTCTGTACTAACCTCGTGGCCAGTACAGTGGTAACGTGTTCGCCTAGCATTTGCATGGCAGCAGATCGATCCCCGCCCGGGACCATGAGTTTAAGCTGTAATTTGGGAAGGCCACTGCTGTGGTTGGAAACCACACTGGGAGGATGGGCTCACGTGGCTGACATTCTGATAAGCCTCTATTCTGATGAAGCTGGAACTGAAACCAGACACCTTTAACCTTTAACAATTCCTCCTTTGCAATACCGAGCTTCAACTAACTTCCTGATCGAAATCCGAACGAACTCCTACAATCTAGAAATTATAACGACTTTGGATAAGAATTGAGCACTTGCTCAACAATCTTATGGCGAAACATTGACCCTTTTTTGGGAAGTTTTTGTAAGTCTCTAAATTCCACAGGATCGTTAGATGTGGGTGGATTGTCTGATAAGGCTCCGATAAACTGGTTCTATCCGACGAAGATGAATGTGTCATTCAAAGATTATGGCTTGGTAATTGGAGTATTTGCTCTTAATGAGAGAGAGAGAGAGAGAGAGAGAGAGAGAGAGAGAGAGAGAGAGAGAGAGAGAGAGAGAGAGAGAGAGAGAGAGAGAGAGAGAGAGAGTTACAAGGATTTTGGATGTCTCAAGACTTTTTAGTCCATCTGCAAAAACCTCATTTGCTCTTGGAGAAGAGAGAGAGAGAGAGAGAGAGAGAGAGAGAGAGAGAGAGAGAGAGAGAGAGAGAGAGAGAGAGAGAGAGAGAGAGCGCTAATGGCTTCAAAATGGAAGCAAACGTGCATCTCCTCCCAGCCAGCTTGTTCCCATGGCAACGGCTTGGCATGTTCTCTTGACAGTCAGCTCTCCTCATCAAACTGATATAGAGATTGGCAGTATGTTTTGATTTCTTTTATTATGTTGATTGTGTTATTTTGATTTCGTCCTTTTATGTTGTTGATGTCTTATGGAGGTCGTTGAGAATACTGTGTGATAAGAGGATTAGCTTTAATTTTAGAGGAAATTTATTGAAACGGTATTTTGATTAACAGTATTTAAATATCTATCATAGGTTTCAATTTCTAACTTATTTTATTATTAATAAGATTTGATATATATATATATATATATAAATGCATATATATATGTGTGTGTATATACACACACACACACACACACACACATATATATATATATATATATATATATATATATATATATATATATATATATATTTAATTATTGGGGCTTTGCTATATGTCAATAATCATAAAAATTTTATATATATATATATATATATATATATATATATATATATATATATATATATAATTTTTATGATTATTGACATATAGCAAAGCCCCAATAATTAAATATATATATATATATATATATATATATATATATATATATATATATATATATATATATATATACATATATATATATATATATGTGTGTGTGTATATATACACACACATATATATATGCATATATACATACATATATATGTATATATATATATATATATATGTGTGTGTATATATACACACACATATATATATGCATATATATATATATATATATATATATATATATATATATATATATATATATATATATATGTGTGTATATATACACACACACACACATATATATATATATGTGTATATATATATATATATATATATATATATATATATATATATATATATATATAATTTTTATGATTATTGACATATAGCAAAGCCTATATATATTTAATTATTGGGGCTTTGCTATATGTCAATAATCATAAAAATTATATATATATATATATATATATATATATATATATATATATATATATATATATATATATATATATATATATATAACACTTGCTCCTTATTTGAAGTGGAATAGTTTGATCAAATATTTGTGCCACTCATAGTTTTCACTTATATTTTCGTTATATTATTTTTTTTTCTCTGTCACCTTATGTTTATCATGGTATAAAAAGTAATTATTATTAAAAGCCGTAGATCGAAATGATATTTCGGGAAATTATGTCTTTCATGTTGCTTTCTGTTTACAATGTTTATGACCTCCGCCAACAAAGTTGAAAGGAGGTTATGTTTTACCCCCTGTTTGTGTGTGTATGTGTGTTTGTTTGTGAACACCTTCCTGTCCACAACTTCAATCTTAGATTAGTGAAACTTTCACGGATTAAATATTATGTCAAAAGCTGGAAATTATTAAATTTTTCAAGGTCAAGTTCAAAGGTTAATGTCAGGGTCAAGCAAAATGTTCAATTCACGTCATCAGCCACAAGTTTGGGCATTGTTGTCACAGAGACTTCAAACTTGGTTCATATTTGAGTGCATGATAATCCAATTAATACATGTTGAGGTCAAAGGTCAAGGTCGAGCAAAATATCGAGAAATAAGCTACCTCAGTGGAATTTTGCGCTCTACTGAGTGCCCCACTAGTTAACATTAGAATTGAAATTCCGATAAAATACTGAAGACACAGGCAGTGGGACATTTCAAGTAATCTTGGGATTATAGATATAAAACAAGTAAATCTTAGATATTTGTGTTTTTGTTAATATATTGACTATACTCAGTGATGAAGCTGTGCTTTACTTAATGGAAACCAACGTATAAAAACTATTTCCTCCTCTTAGCAAACACTGTAAAGTGAAAATATTAAGAACTTTTTTAGGCGAAGTGTGAGATATGATTTAGAAGAGAACAAATAATTAATTGACATTTCATTAATGGCCTTGTTGAGTTGCTTGGATTTCATATGTGAAAGTGTTTATCAAAAGTGAGTTTGTTGCAGAACGTTAAATTTAACATTACAACATTGCTTTGCAAATTTGTTGCAGAACGTTAAATCTAACATTACAACATTGCTTTGCAAATTTGTTGCAGAACGTTAAATCTAACATTACAACATTGCTTTGCAAATTTGTGGCAGAACGTTAAATCTAACATTACAACCTTGCTTTGCAAATTTGTTGCAGAATGTTAAATCCAACATTATAACATTGCTTTGCAAATTTGTTGCAGAACGTTAAATCTAACATTACAACATTGCGTTGCAAATATATATTCTATATTAAGAAATGGGATCCTTTATTTCGCTCATGATTTACCATCTTATGCATGTATTAAGCAGACACTGTGGCTATTACTATTAATAAGGGTCTTGATTTACCATCGTACACATAAATTGGCTATGGCTATCTCTATCAACTTGTATTCTGCGTGTTCATATGAATTGATGAATTGGGTCTTTGTCAATCCTGCAACTTAAATCCTTGTGACTGCAATGTATATATGTAAGCATATATAGCATGGGAGATTCGACCAATATATAAGGTTTATCCTTCATCTGTTACAAAGAACTTAATTCTTTTGATCATTTGATGTTATTCTATTTTCGAAGGAAACCATGAGTTCATATACAGTTTAGAAGAGATATTCTCGTAGGAGAGATACTTTAACATAATTTTCTTGTACATACGGTAATCTGTATATTTTGAGCACTTCAGAGATAGCTAAAGCTTTAGATTGAATGCCTGTGTGTAAAATTCCCAATTTATTTGCTGGTTTACAAGGGCAGAAATAGCAGAGAGAGTGAAATTTAATGCCTGTTTATAGAATTCCAAATTTATTTGTTGGTTTACAAGGGCAGAAATAGCAGAGAGAGTGAAATTTAATGCCTGTTTATAGAATTCCAAATTTATTTGTTGGTTTACAAGGGCAGAAATAGCAGAAAGAGTGAAATTTAATGCCTGTTTGTTGAATTCCCAAAAGTTCAATACTGCAATCATTCTAAAGAAAAACGCAATATTGATCGCCATTTGTTATATCTTATATACGTATCGGTATTGCCACAACATGGATTTACTTTGACGGACGTCCTTGCTGCGAATACCTGCAAGTTGTCCCTTTCAAGGATTACTTACAACACATGATTGTTACATCGATGCAGGCAGGCTTTTAACGGCTCAGGACGGGAATAATAGAGGCTCGGTTTCTTCGTTTCTATTTTTACAAGTTTGTACCCTACTCGTCAGATTTGCCGTGCTTCGCTCGTAATGGAAGAATTATAGTCATTGCTGGGCTTAGAATAGTCTGTTCAGACGTTAGTGAACGTCATTTATACGCTAAATCTTTTTTGGCTGACTAAGCTCAACTCGATCTGTAACTTCACTCGATCTAACCTAGCTTTACTCGACTGAACCTATCCATGGGTTGCCTCACTACGCCCTTAGGGCTCTTTGCACGCCCACCGAGATCTCCCCACGCCCACAGTGACCTTTGGGAACCTCCCCACGCCCACGGGAAACTCACCACCCCCACGGGTACATCCCACCTCCACGGAAACACTTCCACCTCAACTGGGACTTACCCACGCCTACGGGAACCTCTCCACGCCCACGGCGATCACACCATACCCACGGGGATCTCCACACGCCCACGGTGACCTCCCCACGCCCACGGCGATCACACCATACCCACGGGGATCTCCACACGCCCACGGTGACCTCCCCACGCCCACGGCGATCACCCCACACCCACGGGGATCTCCCCACGCCCACAGGGACCTCCCACTTAATTCTAGTCTAACCTATTTTAACGGTAGTTAAGTGTGAAATATGATTTAGAACAGAAAGCATCTAGAATTTTTGTAATTATTTAAGGTAGTTTCATAGACGGTATATCAGTCTAGTGATGTCATTGTTACTATATGGACATGAGTCATGGTATGACAATGAAACAATCTCCGATACATTCAATAGATTTGAGAACAAAGCCCTCAGATGGATATTGGGAGTTAAATGTCAGGACAGGATTAAAAATGAAACTATAAGAGAGATTACTCGAGTGCCATATTTGGATGAGATCATGATGAGGGGTAGATAGAGATGTTTTGGGGTCCTCGTACTCCCCAAGAGAGATTATTTCACCAAACGTTTAGCTGGGTCCTACAAGGCACTAGAAGAGTTAGAAGACCCAGGCCTACATGGCTATGGACTATGAAGCGTGAAGTAGAATATATTATTGAATGAAAAAGTGTTGAATTAAAAGCTTATGATTGAGACGAATGGCAAAAGCTAACCGAGGTCCTTTGCGTCAGTAGGCGTAGGAGGAGATGATGGTGATGTTGATGATGAGTTTCACAGGATAAAAACAATAAGTCACAGGAAATAAAAATGGAAGCAGGCTGTGGCAAATATTTGTTTTAACAATTGTTACTTTCATATCCTCAATGCCTAATTGAATATCATAATTATTGCTTTTATTGTCTATAAAATTGGATTGCATAGTTATTTTTTGCCTATATTGTTTGGCAAATAATTCACTTTTATATTCGTTATTTCATGAGTCCTATGCAAAAAATTACTTTCATTTTAATATGTTTCTCGGAATACTGATCATTAATATTTGATTAGAGCAAAGTCATAGTAATTGCTCATTTATGCCGGCTGCATAACAAAGAGCCAGTTGAAAAAAGTGCGATTTGTTGGAAAACTTATTTACGATTTAATGATTATTAGGACAAACTGTGACCGAGGCACAGCTTAATGAAATGTAAAGTGGTATATTCTGCTGTTATTACCTACGCCAACGAAGTTGGAAGGATGTTTTATTTTACCCCCTGTTTTTGCGTTTGTTTGTGAATAGCTTTCTGGACACAATTTTAATCTTAGAGTAAAGAAACCTGCAGGGATTAACTGTTATGCAAAAAGCTGGAAATTATAAAATTTTGGAAGGTCAAGGTCAAAGGTCACGGTCAAGCAAAATGTCCAATTCACGTACACAGCCATAAGTTTGGACATCGTTGTCAGAGAGACTTCCAATTTGGTTCATATTTGAGTGTATTAAAATTCACGCCAATTGCTACTTGTTAAGGTCAAAAGTCAAGGTCAAGGTTGAGCGCAAAAAAATGAGAAATAAGCTGCCGCAGCGGAGGTCTGTGCTCTACTAAGTGCCCCTCTAGTTTATGAAGTTTATTATCCTGTAAACGGATTAAAACACAGGTAGTTAATGTTTATTTTTTGAGATGTAATCATGTTTTATGTAAATAGAAGAATAGAAATTCCTCTATGTAGAGGTTTAGATGCTTAATGTCTTCATAAAAAGATTAAAATGTTAATCCTTTTCATAAAAAAAGTATAGACGTATTTATTTTTAAAGAAGATAGGGGAAATAAACCGCGTTTATACCCTACATTTTTTTTTTACTAGAAAAAACGTGAGAATTGTAGGACAATTACGGAATAAGATTAGCTTGTTATAAAAATCAGAGAAACAAGAGGGGCACTCAGTAGAACGCAGACCCCTGCCGCGGCAGCTTATCTCACGACCTTTTGCTCGACCGCGACCTTGATATTTGACCTAGGCATGTTTTAATTGGCGCGGATTTTCTTACACTCAAATATGAACCAAGTTTGAAGTCTGTGACAACGATTTTTAGACTTGTGGCTGATTATGTGAATTGTACATTTTGCTTGACCCTGACCTTAAATTTCGACCTTGATTTAATCATTTCCAACTTTTTACATAACAGTTAATCCCTGCAAGTTTCATTTCTATACGGTTAATATTGTTGCCAGGAAGCTGTTCACAAACCAACACACAAACATGGGTAAAACGTAAGCTCCTTCCAACTTCGTTGGCGTAGGTAAATATTCATCGAAGTGACCCCGACTCATCCAGTTTTGCTAAATTTCAGGAAAATATAAACACATACAAACACAAACACAAATGCAAGGGTGGAAAACATAAGCTCCTTCCAACTTCGTTGGCGTAGGTGAATATTCATGGAAGTGACCCCGACTCGCCTGTTTTTGCTGAATTTCATGAAAGTATAACAAAATTTTCCCATGTGATGATGGTTTCTGGGCTTTCTTGACAGGGTTATATTCGAGCTTAGTTTCTGTGACAGGGTTATTTTGGAGCGTAGTTTCTGTTCAAATTGTATTGCAGATTTTAATTGTTTTTATTCTATACTATTAGTGGCCGGTGATGTAAAGTATTTAAGAAGAAATCAAGACTTTCATCCAAAAGTATGTCAGTGTTCTGATTGCCCCAAGTGTATCATCACGTTTCACTTCAGAGGCAATTTACTGGTGAAGAATAAGAAATGAAATAACGCATTTAAATCCAACTGATCACATCATTGGGTATTTAATGGCCTGAGAGCCTTTATTCTTTAAGGTGAACCTCGCCAGAAGCCAGAAAGGTGTGTGTGTGTGTGTTTTTTTTTTCTTTTTTTTTTTTTTTTGGGGGGGGGGAATTTTTCCTGAACTGGAGATTGCATTTCAGAGGGTAATGGGAATGTCCCTGTTGAACAAGAGATGGTTTGGTCTCCATTTCCGAGTCATCACTAGCCATTATCTGTCCCCCCAGGTCCTTCCTTGTAGAGAGCCCTTCAGCGTTGATCACATATACAGTATGTGGTCTCTTGGATGTTGCATCTCAGTTTAGTGTCCTACTCCCTGCCATTACACATTTATATAATCCTCGTAAACAGTTATCGGAGTTTCTAATACTCCAAACTCCTATTGTAATTTCATAAAGATACCAAGGTAGACAATAACAATAACTACAAATGTAGCTGTTTTTGGTCCACTGCAGGACAAAGGCCTCAGACATGCCTGGGATTTGGTCAGTTTTCATTACCAGACTGGCCAGTTATGATTGGTGTTGGTGGGAGATTTTAATCTGATCGGCCACAGCAAACCACCCTAGTATGGGTGGCCCTGTGTAGTACAGCTTTTCTGACCATGGCATTACTCGAACCCTTTCAGCACGTTAAGCTATCCCATCTCATAAAGGCACCAGATCAGAACTATAAATGGAAACAGAAGATTTCCCGAGAGAACCCCAGCACGAGACAACAGCCAGTCACCGTCTAAATTACCTCTATTTCGGAAGAAGTGTCAATACCTCTTAACGCTGAGAGAGAGAGAGAGAGAGAGAGAGAGAGAGAGAGAGAGAGAGAGAGAGAGAGAGAGACAAACAAACAATTGGCGCTGCTGTTTAGGGTTG
>NC_090747.1:101036171-101086171 GCF_036898095.1 Palaemon carinicauda | reverse complement strand
GACAGACAGAGAGAGAGAGATATGAATTGGTTGCTTTTGAGATCTTGTAAAGGAATACTGCTTTCATGAGAGTGAGAGAGAGAAAGAGAGAGAATCACTATTATTTTTTTAAATTCGGTGTTATTGATATCTTGAAAACGAATACAATGCTTTCATGAGTGTGTGTGTGTATATGTATGAGAGAGAGAGAGAGAGAGAGAGAGAGAGAGAGAGAGAGAGATATTCTTTCGTTAAAATTTCACCTAATATTGTTTAATTTCGGTGTTATTGTTATCGTGAAAAGGAATTATTGCTTTCATGAGAGAGAGAGAGAGAGAGAGAGAGAGAGAGAGAGAGAGAGAGAGAGAGAGAGAGAGAGAGTCTTTCGTTAAAATCTCCCCTAATGTTTAAATTCGGTGTTATTGATATCTTGAAAATGAACATATTGCTTTCATGAGAGAGAGAGAGAGAGAGAGGGGGGGGGAATCTTTCGTTAGAATCTCACCCAATATTGTTTAAATTCGGTGTTATTGTTATGCTTAAAATGAATTATTGCTTTCATGAGAGAGAGAGAGAGAGAGAGAGAGAGAGAGAGAGAGAGAGAGAGAGAGAGAGAGAGAGAGAATTGGTTGCTTTTGAGATCTTGTAAAGGAATACTGCTTTTGTGAGAGAGAGAGAGAGAGAGAGAGAGAGAGAGAGAGAGAGGAGAGAGAGAGAGAGAGAGAATCACTATTGTTTTTTAATTCGGTGTTATTGATATCTTGAAAACAAATACAATGCTTTCATGAATGAGAGAGAGAGAGAGAGAGAGAGAGAGAGAGAGAGGAAGAGAGAGAGAGAGAGAGAGAAGAGAGAGAGAGAGAGAGAGAGAGAGAGAGAATCTTTCGTTAAAATCTCCCCTACTATTGTCTAAATTCGGTGTTATTGTTTTCCTGAAAATGAATTATTGCTTTCATGAGAGAGAGAGAGAGAGAGAGAGAGAGAGAGAGAGAGAAGAATCTCATTAAAGTCTTCACTAATATTTTTTTAAATTATGTGTTATTGATAACAAGATGAATATACTGCTTTCATGAGAGAGAGAGAGAGAGAGAGAGAGAGAGAGAGAGAGGAGAGAGAGAGAGAGAGAGAGAGAGAGAGAGAATCACTATTACTTTTTAAATTCGGTGTTATTGATATCTTGAAAATGAATATACTGCTTTCATGAGAGAGAGAGAGAGAGAGAGAGAGAGAGAGAGAGAGAGAGAGAGAGAGAGAGAGAGAGAGAGAGAGTAATATATATTACATTCTTGAAGTTTTAGGTTATTATTCGGAATGTGCCAAATTGGCATCTTCCTCCATTTTTGAAGGATTCCTCGACCGAGTTCAGCTTGGTAATCTAATCTTCCTCCTTCCATTAAAAGCTTTTTATTATTCTTGGAGGAATTTCTAGGATAATTTGGTAGGATTTGAATATGATTTTAGTCTTTTTTTTATTAGGATTTGCATTGATTTCTCAATATGCAATGTATGTATATAATTACCTTCGCCAACGAAATTGGAAGGAGGTTATGTTTAACCCCCTGTCTGTGTGTTTGTTTGTGGCCAGATTCCTGGCCACAATTTAAATCGTAGAGTAATGAAACTTTCAGGGATTTACTGTTATGTAAAAAGCTGAAAATTTTGAAATTTTTGAAGATCAAGGTCAAGGTCATGGTCAAGCAAAATGTACAATTCACGTACTCAGCAATAAGTTTGACCGGCGTTGTCACAGAGACTTCGAACTTGGTTGATATTTAAATTTATTGAACTCCACGTAAATTTATATATGGTAAGGTCAAAGGTCAAGGTCAAGGGTGAGCATAAGGTCGAGAAATTAGCTGCTGCGATAAAGGTCTCTGCTCTACTGAGTGTCCCTCTAGTTATGTATATATTAAAACATCGGGTTTTGATTCATCCTTGAAAGTCTTCATTTAATATTTTTTTTGTCGATTAATATTGAATTACAACCTTATTTCATTTGTTTACTTTACTATTCCAACAGGTTATTGTTTCTTTATTTACACATGGGCCTGTTTAAGAAGTTTAAGTTTTGTAATAAAAGAAATTTTTTAGCTTTTGTTTCTCCACAATCTCTGATATTTAAACACACACACACATATATATATATATATATATACTTATATATATATATATATATATATATATATATATATATATATATATATATATATATATATATATATATATATATATATATATATATATTCTTCCCTGTTACGCTCATACGGAGCGGGATGTCATACCCTGGTGAGACTCGTGTACTCCAAGATACACACTCAGTAACCACACTTTCCCGCAAATTGCCCAATCAACGGGTTGTTGTTATGAAATAGTGGTGGGAAGGGTTTGAATCTGTTTGAGTACGTGTATATCTTATCTAAATATTTAGACGTCAGCTTTTGACAGCTCGGATGATAATGATAGCGATGGTAATTTTAACATTATTCAGTCTAACTCAAATTGATTCTTTAAATTATTCCCCTTTCATTAAAACATTCTCTTCTGCATTGTTCATCCACAATCACATGTATATATTCCAATATTTAAGAAACATCAAGAGCAATATACAAACTGGAATTATTCCAAGTTATTTTTCGTGATTGAGTTTGTTAATGCAAACATTCAATATATCCAGTTGAATAAATTCGTGAGGTATTCCATGAATGGCGTTCATTATTAATTACGGAATGTACTGGGGAGAGGAGTCGATTTTTTTTCTTTTTATTGAAAAACTGATATTGATTTCCATGAGAGAAGCAGATTAATAAGATATTCCTAAACTAAAGAAATGCGATATTCCAAAATTAAAGGAGTAAGATGTTACGAAACTAGGGAAATAAGATAATTCAAAACTGAAGAAATACAATATTCCAAAACTAAAGGAGTAAGATATTTTGAAACTAAAGGAATAAGATATTCCAAAGCTAAAGGAAGAAGATATTTCGAAACTAAAGGAAGAAGTAATTCCAAAACTTTGGAAATAAGACATTTCAAAAGTAAAGAAATAAGATTCTCCAATCCTAAAGAAATTCGATTTTGAGGATTTCTTTGAGAAAATAGATTTCACGCAATTACACAGTTACCTCTTTCTCTCTCTATTACTCTACCAAATTTTAATCTTTTCGTTGTCGTGGTTTTCCTTTCCAGAGAACATTTGATTTTCTAACAATTTTGAAAATTTTGGGCTGAAGGTATATTCTTAAGAGAATTGGCCGGTAAAGCCATTAGGTATGATCATCTCTCTCTCTCTCTCTCTCTCTCTTCTCTCTCTCTCTCTCTCTCTTAAATACTGTTTTCTCCTTTCTATTTATTCCAGAATGTTAAGGGGAGTATAAATCTCTCTCTCTCTCTCTCTCTCTCTCTCTCTCTCTCTCTCTCTCTCTTAAATACTATTTTCTCCTTTTTATTTACCCCAGAATGTTAAGGGGAGTATAATTCTCTCTCTCTCTCTCTCTCTCTCTCTCTCTCTCTCTTAAATACTATTTTCTCCTTTTTATTTACCCCAGAATGTTAAGGGGAGTATAATTCTCTCTCTCTCTCTCTCTCTCTCTCTCTCTCTCTCTCTCCTTTTTATTTACTCCAGAATGTTAAGGGGAGTATAATTCTCTCTCTCTCTCTCTCTCTCTCTCTCTCTCTCTCTTAAATACTATTTTCTCCTTTTTATTTAGTCCAGAATTTTAAGGGAAGTATAATTCTCTCTCTCTCTCTCTCTCTCTCTCTCTCTCTCTCTCTCTCTCTCTTAATAACTATTTTCTCCTTTTTATTTACTCCAGAATGTTAAGGGGAGTATAATTCTCTCTCTCTCTCTCTCTCTCTCTCTCTCTCTCTCTCTCTCTATCTGATATCTTTTCCAGCTCATTTTTTCATAAGGGAAACTTATTGGACCTATAATCATAACAAATGGAGGTTTTATTCATCAAAATTATTGGTGGGTAAGGCGATAAATATGATAAATCATACGGTGTTGAAAATGGCCCAGTCTATACTATAACCCGCTCTGTAGCGAATGAATTACGCTAATATTAACATATCATTGTTAATACATAATTTGAATTAATACAGGTATTGAATTAAAAGCTCAAGGTAGAAACGACTGGCGAAATCTAACCGAGGCCCTTTGCGCCTTAAGCGTAGGAGATTATGATGATGATGATATTTTGAAAGTTCTTGAAGGCTGTGTCATTACATCTTGTCCGGTGCGCTGTGGTCATTACTTGATTGGGGGGGGGGGGGGTGTTGTAGCCGATTCATTTCAGTATAATATTTTTATTTTTCGCCTTCTACTATACATCTGAAAAGCGTCCTTTCTTGCATATGGCTGAGTAACTTTTTTAATATCATCATCATCATCATCTCCTCTAGCCCCTATTCGTCGGTTAGCTTTCGCCAGTCGTCTCTATCTTAAGGTTTTAATTCAATATTTCTTCATTCATCATCTCCTACTTCTCGCTTCATAATCCTCAGCCTTGTGGAGTCCAGCTGAACGTTTGACGAACTAATCTCTCTTGGGAAGTGCGAAGAGCATGACCGAACCATCTCCATCTACCGTTGCTTTGTAATGCAATTACGTTGCATTCCCTCTGCCTTATCTAGGGGTTAAATGGCCTCCCGGTCCCCAACGGTGCGCAATATGTCGAAAACTCATCAAACCAATTAATCCATATAAGAAAAGCTGCTTCTTTGTTAGTGCTGATTCCGGGACAGTTATGGTCTATTTTCTGTGGTCGTCGTTGGGGAGAGAGAGAGAGAGAGAGAGAGAGAGAGAGAGAGAGAATGCCTTCGTTGTTATGTAACAAATAGTATTAGAGAACTTGTGCCAATGCTGTAATTGCTTCTGGAACAAAGGTGTCCACACGCACACACACACACACAGAGAGAGAGAGAGAGAGAGAGAGAGAGAGAGACTGCCGTTGTTATGTAGCAAATAACGTGAGGGAACTTGCGCCTCTGCTATAATTGCATCTGGAACAAAGGTGTCCCATCTTTTGTGTATATGAGAGAGAGAGAGAGAGAGAGAGAGAGAGAGAGAGAGAGAGACCTTTGGTGAATAAAAACTTTTTGGATGACTGGGGCACCTTGACCGTTATTTGATGGGCGGTCAATGAAGAAAAACTTATTAGATGTCTTGGCTTTTAGTGACGACAGCTGAAGGAATTTTCGGCTTTATGGTCATTTCGAATAGGAAGGACACTCTTCCTATTTATTTCTTCTACTGGATGCTAGGATATTTTATCAGGATTTTTTTTTCTGGTTTTGATGTTTTCCTTCATTTCTGAAATGTTTCTTTAGGATACTAGAAACTAATTACTAGAGGTGTCCACCGTTCCTTGGAATATACATGAATTATCTGCGATATTTAAAAGCCCTTTTCTTATATTTAAATGTTTAAAGGTCACTCATGAATGGCAGAGGTAAGGGACAGTGACAGTACCCTAGATACTGATCATATATACATATGATCAGCGGCTATGTCACCTTACCACTCAAACTAGGACCAGGGAGGACCAGGCAATGGCTGCTGATGTTTCAGCCGAAGACCTATAGGCTAAGAGGATTAATACGGCCTATAAGCTCCCCCAAGATCCCTCATCCTTAGCTTATAAGGATGGTGAGGTTACAGACACTACAAGAAACTATCGAGCTTGAACGTGTCTTGAATCCCAGTCCAGTAGAACTCCAGGCAATGACATTTCCAATAGGTTACTACAGCCGGTTATGATTAAGATAATGAAAGATTAATTTAAATAGTTTTGGCGAGAATCACTCAAAGTAAAGAAGTGTGGTTTAAACCCGTTTAATATTTGAAGTTACTAAATTTTTCTATGGCTACAGTAATAAAAATATATATATATATAGATATACATATGTGGAATTGTTGATGACTATGAAACTACCTGTAAAGATTATATTTATATATATATATATATATATATATATGTATATATATATTTATATTTATATTAATATGTATAGATATATTTATACATATATATGTGTATATATATATATATATATATACTCATATATATATATTTATATATATATTATATATGTATATATATATTTTATATATATATATATATATATATTATATAAATAATATATATATATAAATATATATATATATATGTATATATATATATATATATATATATATTACTAACAATTTGCTACTTTTTAAGACTCATAAATATACAATATGCAAATACACACACATCTCTCTCTCTATCTCTCTCTCTCTCTCTCTCTCTCTCTCTCTCTCTCTCTCTCCAAAGTCCACATATACAGAAAATGTTTCTTTTAAAGCTATTCTTTTCCAAAGGAAATTTGTAGTGCTACATTTTCCCCGTTAGAGGTTCAGCCTCGTCCCTTTTTACCCAGGGATATTTTCGATTCTACTTTCAACACGAAAGCAACTTTTTCAAGGGATGTTCTCGACGCTGAGGTTGATAGTAAAAAGATATTCGGTGTATGATACACTGCAAATGCCAGGTGTGTTTATACTTGAGCTCAGCGGAATGCCTGATGTTTATAACAGAATAAGAACACAAGGTTTTCTCACACACACACACACACATACACACACACACACACACATATATATATATATATATATGTATATATACATATATATATATATACATATATATATTTATATGTATGTATGTATATATATATATATATATATGTACATATATATGTATATACATCTATATATATGTATATACATGTGTGTTATATATATATATATATATACATGTATATACATATATATATAGATGTATATACATATATATGTACATATATATATATATATATATATGTACATATATATGTATATACATCTATATATATATGTATATACATGTGTGTGTGTGTATATATATATATATATATATATATTATATATATAAATTCACACATACACACACACACATATATATATATATATATATGATATGTGTATGTAGATATGTTTGTACTGTATGCATGTATATTAATTTATATATACGTATCTATATCAGTATAGTCAGTATCGTTTGCAATGTGTGGTTTCGAATTTTGATATAATATGGATCAAGTTTTGTCAGACACAAAACCATCTTTATTTTCTTAATTTTATGTTGATAATGTTTTATTAACTACCATTTACAGTTGCATTATTTTTTGCAATATTTGTGTAACCTAATTATTCATTGCTGTAATGTTATTTAATCGGGATAATATGCCTCGTTGCTTTCAATACGTGTGCGTCTGTTAAATTCCAGCTCATGTTCGCCGGCTAATTTCAGACTTTATACAGATAACATTATTTAATAACTGCTCTTACGGTGGAAGATTTTACCTCCAGAATCGCAATGTACCGCGAGTGAGTCCTTCGTTTAAATCTAAGAACCGGAGAGAGTTATAGGTTTTATCATTATATTTTCTTTATGAATCGTCTAATATATATATATATATATATATATATAATAATGATGAGAATAGGGAAGTGGGGAATATGGGGAAAGGAAGAGTACCCCTGGATACAATCCAGTTTATAGCTCGAAGGCAGGTACTCGGGATGGGAAAGATTAAGGAAAAAGGGAGAAAGAGAAGTACAGGACAGGAATAAAAGAGAGGGGCAGACCCTCTTGCGATATTAGGGATTTAGGTTTGTTATAATTTTCAAAGTATATATATATATATATATATATAAATATATATTATGTGTGTATATATGTATATGTGTACGTATCATATATATATATATATATATATATATTTCATTCGTTAAAGTGACCTATATAGAACTGTCTTGATTTTATTTCCTATTATATCATATGTATAATATATATAATTATCCATATTTTGCGTCCCGTCTTATAATGATCCCTGTCAAAGTATAATTAGTTAGGGATAATTAGATGATTTAATACCCGTCAAATGAAGGATAGCTCTCTTGCTAGATTAAAATCTTACTTTTATGTTTTGGTTGGGGAAGATTACGTCATCCGTAAAATTAAGCCACACACACATACAGTGTTGTATATGATATATATATATAATATATATATATTTATTGTATATATATTATACATATATATATGCATGTATATATATATTATACATATATATATATGTATGTATATATATATTATACACATATATATATATATATATATACATATATATATATATATATATATTTATATATATATATATATGAGAGAGATGAGAGAGAGAGAGAGAGAGAGAGAGAGAGAGAGACTGGATGTAAAATGATTTAAAACCTTTTTTTTTTTAATATCCTCATTTTAGTTATAAGCGATATCGTTTTTCCTATTAATTTTCACCTAGATTATTATTTTTTTTTTTGTCAGCGTATGTTTGTAATTACTATTTTGCTTTCGTTGTAATCTTTATCATCATAATTTGAGGTAATTTTTATATTACAATGACTTGGAGGCTACCAAGATACAACTTTAGAATCCTCACAACATAGTGTTAAGAAAACCGTAATTTTAATCGGAAATTCTCCTTAAAAAACACGGTTCAAAGCCGTATTTCAGTTAAATACAGGCGACCGTAATTTTTTATTTAATTTGTTATTATCTTTGATGGGTTGGTGACTGTTATATTACTTCTTTACATCCATATATGCCTTTTTAAAACGGTAAATGCCTGGCAACATTTATTCCTTGATTTTTAACGTGTTTTACGGCAAATTTTTTAACAGTATCAAAACAAAGCAGAGAAAAAAATAAAGGTTATGATGAAAATGAATAAAATCGAAAGACCTAAAGGCTACCGACATAAAAGAGAATTCTCATAAATATAAAAACAAAGCATAGAAAAAACGTTGATGTGAAAATGAGTAAAATCCAAAGACCTAAAGTCTACCAATATAAAACAGAATTCTCATATATATATATATATATATATATGTATATATATATATTTATATATATAAATTATATATATATATATATATATATGTGTATATATATATATATATATATGTATATATATATGTTTATATATATAAATTATATATATATATATATATATATATAAAGAAAGCATAGAAAAAACGTTCAAGTGAAAAATTATTAAAATCCAAACACCTAAATGCTACCACCATAAAACAGAATTCTCATAAATATAAAAAACAAAGCAAAAAAAAAAAAAAAAAGACACGTTAATGTGAAAATGAATTTAAGTAAAATCCAAAAATCAATAAACATATAAACGTTTCTGGAAACGACCAATTCATACGAATGGAAACTGAAAAAGGAACGTTTATCGCGATAGGAAGCGAGAGAAAGTATAGGCAGTGTCGAATGAATGGCAAGATAATGGATAAAGCATGTGTGATCCAACGTACGGTTCCAGGAGAGACGTCAGCCTTTTTGATGTAAGAGAGATATTAATGTAATTTACGACCTTTATACTCGCGAGGAAACATCTAAGCCGTATTTCACGCATCTGAACATTAATTCTTCTGGGCGTTTGGTTTTGGCTCTGTTTGTTTAACGGGGTTTTTATTGGTGTTTATTGCCCCTACCCCTTTTTTAACCTTATTATTACATCCGCCAACGAAGCTGGAAGGGGATTAGGTTTTACCCCTTGTGTATGTGTTTATGTGTTTGTTTGTTTGTTTGTTTGTACATGAACAGCTTCCTGACCACAATTTTAATCGTAGAGTTATGAAACTTGTAGGGATTAACTGTTATGTAAAAAGTTGGAAATGATTATATTTTGGAAGGTCAAGGTCAAAGGTCAAGGTCACGGTGAAGCAAACTGTCCAATTCAGGTAATCAACCGTAAGTTTGAACATCGTTGTCACAGAGATTTCAATCTTGGTTCATATTTGAGGGTATGAAAATCCACGCCAATTGATACATGTTAAGGTCAAAGTTCAAGGTTGAGTAAAAGTTCTAGAAATAATGAAAGTTGCAGGGATTAACGAATAAGTTAAAAGCTGTAAATGATTAAATTTCGGAAGGTCAAGGTCAGAGGTCACGGTCGAGCAAAAGGTCGATAAATAAGCAGCCGCGGCGGAGGTCCCCCTTTACTGAGTGCCCCTCTAATGGTCATTGCTATAAGGCTGTTTATTGTTTGTGCTTTTATTATTTGTATGAAGGGATGAAAAGAAGAATATCAGAAATGAAGATTTGCTTTTATAGATTCTATGTATAATTTTCTCTCTTTTTTATAGTATATAGTTTTATTCTGCTCAATATGATATTTTTAGATAGGGTATTTACGCAATTGTTTATACCATTTGATTGTTTCCCTTTTGTTTGAATGATTTTTCTACTCATTTTTAAAAGAGTATACAAGAATTCGGAAAGGAACCTTTTTTTTTTTCGAAATTTCCCTCAAATTCAATTTTGTACAGTACATTGTTGAAGTTTTACCATTGAATATGCACTGTCTTGGGCTAGAAATCTCTTGCTGGAGAGTACGCTCAGGTACACTATTCTACTTTGTTTCTCTTCCTTTTTTTTATTTTGAAGTTTTTATAGTTTATGTATGAAAGTTTTATTTTAATGCAATTATTGTTCTTAAACTTCTCTTGTACTGTTTTTCCTCACTGGGCTATTTTCCCTGTGAAAGCCCTTGGGCTTATATCATCCTGCTTTACCAACTATGGTTGTTGCTTAGCAAGTAATAATAATAATAATAATAATGATAATGATAATAATACATACATACATATACCAAGGCACTTCCCCCAATTTTTGGGGGTAGCCGACATCAACAAATGAAACAAAACAAAAAGGGGACCTCTACTCTCTACGTTCCTCCCAGCCTGACAAGGGACTCAACCGAGTTCAGCTGGTACTGCTAGGGTGCCACAGCCCACCCTCCCCCGTTATCCACCACAGATGAAGCTTCATAATGCTGAATCCCCTACTGCTGCTACCTCCGCGGTCATCTAAGGCACCGGAGGAAGCAGCAAGGCCTACCGGAACTGCGTCACAATCGCTCGCCATTCATTCCTATTTCTAGCACGCTCTCTTTAATAATAATAATACTGACATTTATCGTATTTTTTCCTATACAAGAAAGAGTCCGGGAATGTAATATTGCCTCTATTATTTGCACACTTTTCTTCAAATAGGGTTTCTTGCTTTATAAATCCCCATCTTGAGGGCGCAACTTGCAACAATAAACAGGTGGAAGAACAGAAATAAAAACTCTTTATTGCCTCACCCGCGTCTTCAATAGACACATTCGCAATGTTGCAGAAGCTCTTACACTAAAACTTTTCAAGTGCGCAATTCTAATAGGCTTCATTTCTTTCCTTCTAAAGTTTATATTCAATAAATATTTGCCCTCAGGATTATATTCACACCATTACTACATTTACTCTGACATTTATTTGTTCATTACCCCCTTTTTTATTTATCTACATTGTTCACCTTCTTGCTTCTTTTTTGAAGATTTTCTAATCTTCTTTTTTTTCACACAGTTTCCTTGTAACCACATGATCCAAGTTCCTGTTTTCCTTCATAGTGATCTTTATCTTCTCTTTTGCTATGTAATTGTATTATATTTACGGTTTCCTTTTTAGTTTTTAAGTATTAATGATGAGTACACTAAGAGTACAATGAATTAAATTACTCTGCAGAATGATTTTCATCCAATAGATTACTTTACAAAATATTATTATTATTATTATTATTATTATTATTATTATTATTATTATTATTATTATTATTATTATTATTATTATTAGCTAAACTTCAACCCTAGTTGGAAAAGCATAATGGGGCCTATAAATCTACCTTCTAAGTCATCATCAGTCATTGCCTTGCCCTTCCTGGTCCTTGCTTATGACTCAGCAGTCATTGCTTGGCCCTTCCTGGTCCGAGCTTATGACTCAGCAGTCATTGCTTGGCCCTTCCTGGTCCTAGCTTATGACTCAGCAGTCATTGCCTGGCCCTCCCTGGTCCTAGCTTGTTTGGAGGAGTCTTGGGAGCTGATTATATGCATATATGGTCAGCCTCTTTGGCATTATCCTGCTTACTAGGGTATTGTCACTCTCCCGTGCCTCTTACAATCATAAATAGCCTTTAAACGAGCTATCCTACACAATATTCCTAAAAGATTAAATCTCTAATGATGAATAACTCACAAAGCAGCTAACCATTTATATTCGATGCTTTTGCATTTTCGTTGGAGGGTAAAGAAGGTGGACATGTCCATTTTGAATGTCACGAAGGCTGCATCCCATTATAAGGCCGGAGTGGTTTCCTCATGCCTTTGGAAACATTGTGATTATCGTCAGAAAACTTTATGCTTCTCGTTGTTGAGTTTGTAAGCATATTCATGGGAAATTCTCCCTGCATATATTCAAAGAACGATAAGGTTAAAGTTCAGGGGTTTTTTTTTAGAGAGAGAGAGAGAGAGAGAGAGAGAGAGAGAGAGAGAGAGAGAGAGAGACTCTTCTACATTTAGATAGAAGTTTAGGCGACTCTTCAAGAATGTTGATGAAGTTTATTTTATGATGGATAAATGTTTAAAGGTTCTCGTCACCATGACACTAACTGGATGGCGACAATGTTTTTAAAAAAAAAAAAAAAAAATCGAAAGGCAACTTTTTGAAGCAAGTGCGTAATAGTGCTTTTTACCTTTTAAATTCCCTGTTCCATCCATTCTCTACCAACACCAGCACACACACACGCATATATATATATATATATATATTAGATATATATATATATATATATATGTGTATATATGTATATATATATATATATATATATGTATGTATATATATGTATATATATATATATATATATAATCAACAACAAATGCACACGTTTCTAGTCCACTGTAAGACAAAGTCCTCAGACATGTCAATTTATGTCTGGGTTCGGGCCAGTTTTTTTTCACGCTGGCCAATGCGGATTAGTGATTGTGGGAGATCTTCGTCTAAAAGTTCAAGTCACAGCAATCATACCTTATATGGGCAGCTATGACTAGTACAGCTTTGCTGATCATGGCGATACACAAACCCTTTCACTACGTTAAGGTATCCTCACTCAGAAAGGTATATATATATATATATATATATACATATATATATATATATATATATATCAACCACAATGACATTAAATATCGAATTCTGCGTTTGGGAATGTATGTCCACTGGAAATTCATATATGATAACAGCTATTATTATTATTATTATTATTATTATTATTATTATTATTATTATTATTAGCCAAACTTTTCCAAGCCTTGTTGGAAAATCAAGATACTTTAAGCCCAAAGGCTCCAACAGGGAAAAATAGCCCAGTTAGGAAAGGAAACAAGGAAATACATAAACGATATAAGAAGTAATGAAAAATTAAGATAAAACGTTTTAATAAACATTAACATCATTGAAACATGTTATTCATATATTACTATAAAAAGACTTATGTCAGCCTGTTCAACATTAAAACATTTGCTGCAACTTGTGTGCGTTTATATATATATATATATATATATATGCATGTATGTATATGTATAAAGAGCAAAGAACAGTGCATCTTGCTGAGCATGATATTCATCATATTTTTCCATTCTCTCTCAAGTGCAAAGGTCATCCGTCAGATCACTTACCTCCACGAGTTGTTTCGCTAGTGCTTTCACTTTTAAACCTCTTTAACCATTGATTGACGTATTTAGTTTGAAATGATTCTATAAACATGTTTCCGATATGTACATTTGAACCGTCTTTATCACTCCGTTAAAAAAAAAAAAAAAAAAAAAATTCCCTATTGGTACGGCCATTGTGGTACATTTTCCTTTTATAGCCTCGGTAAATTACCTGATTACTCATTATAGCTCTGATTGATGTGACCTACTTGTGGCTTGTACCAAGAACTGCATGTCAGTGTAAAAATAGTGCCTGTGCAATTAATATTGTATCCATTATTGTTAGGGATTTGGGATGTATTATTATTATTATTATTATTATTATTATTATTATTATTATTATTATTAGTTGTTGTTGTGGAATGATCTTAATTGTTTAGCTGAATCAGTTGAACTTCAAAAGTTCAAACTTACAGCAAATGTTTTTATGTTCAACAGGCTACCATAAGTCTTTTTTAGTTTATATATGAAATATCTGTTTTAATCCTGTTAATGATTTTAAAATATTTTATTTCAATTGTTCATTACTTCTTTTATCGTTTATTTATTTCCTTGTTTCTTTTCCTCTCTGGGTTATTTTTTCCTGTTTGAGTTCTTGCTTTTCCAACTAGGCTTGTAGCTTAGCTAGTAGTAGTAATGATATTAATATAATTATTATTATTATCAATGTCATTATTATTATTATTATTATTATTATTATTATTATTTTTATCAACTCTGCCAACGAAATTGGTAGGAGGTTGTTCTTCCCCGTATTTGTCTGTTTGTGAAATATTTCCTGGCCACAATTTTATTCATAGAGTATTAAAACTTCGAGGGATTAATTTTTATGTTGAGACGTGAAGATGATTCAATTTTGAAAGTCCTAGGTCAAAGGTCAAGGTCAAGGTCGAGCAAACGTAGTACCGAATTAACCCAATGGCAAGCTGGTTTCGAGAAATAATATGCCGTGGTGGAGGTCTGTGCTCTTCTAGTTTTTATTATTATTATTATTATTATTATTATTATTTTGTGGGAACTGGAAGCAAATAAAAGTACTTCTATTTTCATAAAACAAAAGTTTATGGAAGCCAATAAAAGGACTGTTACTTTTTAAAACAAAAGTTTATGGAAGCCAATAAAAGGACTGTTACTTTTTAAAACAAAAGTATGAAAGCAAATGAAATGGTTATGCTACTTTTTGAAACGAGTAGAAGTGTCTCTCTCTCTCTCTCTCTCTCTCTCTCTCTCTCTCTCTCTCTCAAGTCATTAGTAACAGTTCGATAAGTGTTTTCTTCACAAGGAACTTTTCTTAAGTGGGCAGTAAATCAAATCGATGGCAGTTGTGTTGACGGTAAATCATTGGCTCTGTAAAGTGCCAGGCAATTTGAATTCATATTAATATAAATTTGACATGTTATAGAAGACTTCCGTCACAAAATCTTTGGTCTTCGGTGAATTAGTTTAATAGATGATGAGAATCGTTTGAGTGAAAGGTTTTTCTGTAATTGATTAGACTGAATCGAAGATTTTTTTTTTTTTTTTTTTTTTTTGTGGGTTGACTTTTATTCAGCTTAAGAAAAGTATTTTTGGGGGATGTAGGGAGGTTGAGTTTTATTCAGCGTAAGAAGAAAAGACTTGATCTGAAATAAATTAAATTTCTGAAATTGTTAGTGATTAAAGTTTCAAATTAATTCATCTTGAAATTTGTAAAGTATATTTTCCAAAATACCTGAAAAAGTAAATCCCGTAAATTTATTAAATATTAAATATTGGATATTATACCAGATGCGTACTTTCTTCAGAGACGTATTATTAAGAAAACCCCGAACCTTATTAAGAAAATCTTGTACTTGCATCTTGAACTTTGAAAACTACAAATTACTAGGTTCTTAACGTGAGATTTTCCTCGTATATTCCATTTGAGAGAATATAAGCTGTTTATTGGCTTAGGAAGTCTCGTTGAGAACGCTGTTCCTTGATTTGATCAAAGACATTTTGGGAAAAAATTTTTTATTTTGTTATGTAATTATCTAAGGGTGTGTGATTATGTTATGTTACAATGCATAAGTTTTGTCTTCTTTTAGATAATTGATCTCTCTCTCTCTCTCTCTCTCTCTCTCTCTCTCTCTCTCTCTCAAACGAGAAATTGAGTATTTGAAGCCATGCAAAGAAATGTAATTTTCTGTAGACTGTGAAGTAAAATTCCTACTCTGTTTAACACACACACACACACACACACACACACATATATATATATATAAATATATATATATATATATATATATATGTGTGTGTGTGTGTGTGTGTGTGTGTATTTACTGTATTTATATAAATCTACTTATGCATTTGAGAATGTTTTAATCTCAATTTTTGGGGGGTGGAAGATCATATTCTTTTCATAATTATCAATGATGATAATGATAATAATATTAATTATAATTATTATTTTACTATCAAAATCATTATCCTCTATAACATTCGAGATTTTTTTAATCTGACATTCTTAGTGAAATATCACTTTCTTTCCGGTATTGTTAAAAAATAATAATGATAATAATCAGTTTTATTATTATTATTATTATCATTATTATTTTTTTTTACAAGGGCTAATGGGATACACAAATCTAGTATCCTTAACTAGCCTAGTCTTGAAGAAAATTATCTAATATTGACAGGGTCATAATGAAAACAGAGAAGGAAAATAGAAGCAGAAAGTGAATTCTAATTTTTGACAGTCGAGGGTCACGTATCCAAGTTCCTATTACTTACGTATCATCTCCGAGTCGCTGCGCTGGGCCAGAAGAACGTACGAACGGGTTGGGAAGGTTTTTATATTATTATAATTCTTTTTTATTTCATTTTTAATTATATTCGAGAAACTAAAAAAAAAGGACCTAAAAATTAAGCAAATTCCAAGAGAAATTTAAGTTTTTTTCTCCCCGATCTTACTTCGTGTGCGCCTGCCCGTTTCGGTCGCAATGATGTGTGAGAGCAGAGTGAGAGAGAGAGGGTTGGGGGAGGGAGAGAGAGGGAGAGTTTAGAGGAGGTTGGAGGGATGCTGAATCTCCACTTCGCTCCGCCCTGGACTCCATCACATCACCACCACACCTCCTACCACACACATCACACTTCCACTCACCTTTTCACTATTCAGGTTGATCTCGCTTTTCCCCCTCGGAAGATTGTGACTTTTTTAAGTGAATGCGATGCTATGTGGTTGTGATGGTCAGTTTTATATCTTAAAATAGAAAAGTGATTCGCTATTTCGTTGTTTTCAATGTTTTCCTGGAAAAGTTGGCACAGAAAATGGCAAGCCATAGACTTGCGAAAACATATTTGGAATTAGAAAAGTGTATTTTTTTCGTGAAAACGCAGGTTTTAATATTGAACTGGAATTTGAGATAAGATTTGATTATCGAGTTCTTCTCGTATCTATTAAAATAGTTTATTCAAGAAAGTTTGTGAATGTGGAATAGTGTTGGCCGCTGTAGTTTTCACTATTTTTGGAAAAGTTGTGGAACTAAAAACGTGATGGAAAAAACTATATTTCAACTATGTTCTCGATATTGAACAAGATTTGAACAAGCTCCAGATTCAAATAAAGTAAAGTGAGTTAAAATGAGAGAGAGAGAGAGAGAGAGAGAGAGAGAGAGAGAGAGAGAGAGATAATATGTACCTAATGCTCTATGAAATATTTAACTGAGAGAAGAAAATTTATGTAGCCGGTAGCATTTCACTCCCATTTTTTATTTCTCGTATGCGTATATTAATTCCTACTTAAGAACAACTTTTACGCTAATATATATATATATATATATACTGTATATACAGTATATATATAAATATATATATATGTATATATATATATATATATACTGTATATACAGTATATATATATATATATATACTGTATATACAGTATATATATGTATATATATATATATATATATACTGTATATACAGTATATATATGTATATATATATATATATATATGTGTGTGTACTGTATATACAGTATATATATGTGTATATATATATATATATATATACTGTATATAAAAATTAGTCTACAACTCTCTAGGTAAAAGGTGAAGTTGACTGGCATTGCCTTTTTCCGTCAGGAAACTGCGTAATGGTGGGGACAAACGTTATGCTGAGATTCAAAAGAACCACAGGGAAAATGAGAATATGAAATGTATTATTAAGTGCTCACTAGTTTTCGTGATACTCCTTCAGATGACTGAAGAAGTATCAGAATACTAGTCAGGACTTAATCTTATATTTCATATTTTCATTTTCCCAGTGTTTTTTTTTTTCATATATATATATATATATATATATACAGTATATATATATATATATATATACATATATATATATATATTAGCGGATATACAAGATTAGTATATTCAATTTTGGCAAGTAAAGTTGGAATCCATTATGACGTCGTTGATCCAACACCTCTTTTTGGCAGTGAATTGTTTGTGTTAAAAGGAAACCAAAATCAGAAAAAAATAAAACTTATTAATAGCAAAGGGTTGAGAATCTTAAATAACATGAGAAAGAAGACAAACATTAAATTATTTAGATTTTTTTTTTATACTGAGAAGAAAATGGAGGACCAAAATGCGGGTGAAAAAATGAATGAATCTTAATAGTTGGGAGATGCACTTATATTGATATAAGTGAGTCATTGTCTTATAATAAGAATGGGTTGTAGTGTTTGTTAAGCCTTAGAAGCTCAAGAGAGAAGCAATTCAGATCAATATGCATAGACATTTGAAGAGAATAATGGGGACATTTTTGACATATGTGTGAGGGTACACTCAGGCACACTGTTCTATCTGTTTCTTTATTTCTTTTCCACACTGGGCTATTTTCCTTGTTGAAGCTCTTGGGTTTACGGCATCCTGCTTTTCCGCCTTGTATTATAGCTTTGCAAGTAATAATAATATATATATATATATATATATATGTATATATATATATGGATATATATATATATCTATATATATATATGTATATACATATAAATATATATATATATGTGTATATATATATATATATATATGTATATATATATGTATGTATATATATATATATATATGTATGTATATGTATATGGATGAAAATCATATATATATATATATATATGTATGTATGTATATGTATATATATATGGATGAAAATCAACACAATATTGCGCTGAAATAGCAAGAAATTTCTACCTTATATATATATATATATATATATACATATATGTATATATATGTGTGTGTGTATGTAATGTAGGCCTGTAATTGCAGCTTGAGGGAAAAGAATTCCCCTCTACCACGAAAGACCAACACCTTTTTATTTTCTATGGGGAAAGCATCCTTGAATCATTCCAATGGGAAAACCGTCCCTTAAGAGCTCAAATGTTCCCCAGATAGAATGAATTAATTATCTAATAATTAATCAAATGTAGCCGCCTTGGAGAAGGTTAATCGAATGGTGAGATCTTCCCAACATAATTGCTGAGAACAAGGAGGTTTATTAGCTAATGGAGTCACCTTTACTAAGTGGATAATGCGTAAGTGAAAATGCTGACGATTTTGAGTTTCTTTAAGTTGTGTTTATATTTCCTCCCTCCGGTAATGTGCTCTTTCATTCACTATAATTATTACTTGCTAAGCTACAACCCTAGTTGGAAAAGCAGGGTGCTATGAGCCCAGGGGCCCTAACAGGGAAAATAGCCATTCTATGATGGACATCTCTCGGTATAAACACGTCTTCATATATCATATATATGGCGCTGACTAGATAAAATGAATTATTTATATAGCTTTTTTTATAGTGGGTAATTCAATCTTACCTCCTGTAATACTCGTATTTTCCCACGACATACTGTATTTGGAATAAATATTAAAAGACACCAAGTATTTATAAAAAAATGTGGAAATGTTGAAATAAGAAGTGGGAAAATAGGGAGCACGGAAAATATGGATCGATTTGAGATGGTTTGGAAACGTGGAAAGACCGGGAGACGATTTAAGTTAGAAAAGAGTTTATAATAATTTATGAGATCGGGAGAGCGGAAGATCTAATGCTGGATTGATGAGTGGATGGAACGTAGAAATGGAAGGGGCTTATAGAGAGAGACTTTATTTGACTAACGCGTGGTATGCAAGGGAGTTTAATGTCATACTGGTGAGATATTTGTAAAAGATATCTGTGAAAATTTATAAACCGGTTATTTTTTTTTTTAAGAAAATTGTTTATTCGTGAGTTTCATGCAAGATTCAGCAGTGGAAGTGTGGAATTTACAGTGGTAATTTTGCTTCAAAGGCTTAAAGATCGCTCATGAATGGCGGAGGCAAAGGACAGTGACAGTGCCCCAGTCTAATCATATATACATATGAACAGCGCCCAAGCTAGGACCAGAGAGTGCCAGGCAATAGCTGCTGATGACACGGCAGGTAGATCTAGCGGCTCAAAATAGTGAATAGTGAAATTGCAGACACTGCAATAAACCATCAAACTTGAGCGGGTCTCGAACCCCAATCTAGCAGATCGCCAGGCAGGGACGTTTCCAACAGGCTACCACTCCTGCTGATGAAAAAAATATATGAATAGGTTTTTATATAAGCATGTATTTCCTGTACTTTATTCCTCATGAAGGAAATGCTAACTCAACATTTCCCTCGGGTCTTTTTTCTGCCAAACTGATGTCTTTGGTTTCACAGCCAACTGCACAGTCCATCGAGCAAGGGGAAATAGGATTAGATATTTTAGTGTCCCAAAATTGAAGAGGGACCGAACGAAATATTATTTTGCAAAATACTTGAGCTAAAAGATTCCCCAGGGCACATTTTTCGTCCAGTAAAATCGTCTTTGTATTCTCAAGTCTTAGTTTTTGGGTCGTTTCATAAAATTCGAATCTTTTTGTGGGCAGAGAATTAAATTGAATTTTATATGATTTCAGCGTTTAGCTTGAATTTTTTTTATATATATGTATATATAGTTTCATTTATAGGTGATATATTTAATTAAGGTAAAATGACAACACGAATGGCTTGAACGGACTATTTTAATTATATAGGTGATATATTTAATTAAAATATAACGACATTATGTACGGCTTGGATAGACTATTTTAATTTAGATCCTAATTTTACAAATTATTTGATTAATGATTTTGTATTTTACCTTCATTATTGATTATTGTACTCTTTTGTAAGTCTATATATATATATATATATATATATATATTACTTGTCTTTACAAATGGAAATCACGGTTTGGATGATAAAAGGAAATTTAGGGCATCTTCCTTGAACCCACTCGAGAAGTGACTTGATTGTTTATTTTGGAGTTCAATGTCGCAATGTAAACATTAACTGTCACGTGATTCTACCAGTTTAGAAGCCTGAGGTTGGATTAAGTTCTATTTTCAATGGCTAAGTACAAAAATTTTGAGTAATGCCTAAAGTGATGTGCAGTAAATATGTACTAAGCTGTCAAGAGTTTAGAATGGACAGAATTACCGTTTTAAACATCTCGTTCTTTTCTGAATTTTTTTAGAGCTTTTTTTTATTTCAGAAATTTGAAACTCTTCCTTTTTATTGGCCATTTCTATATTGTGTATACTACCTAGAGAGAGGATATATATATGTCTATATTTTTTTTTACATCGTTAACTGCTGAAAGTTTTACTATACCATAAAGTCTCAGTCTCTCTCTCTCTCTCTCTCTCTCTCTCTCTCTCTCTCTCTCTCTGGCTTTTCCAGAGAAGTAAGTCCCTCTTTACTATTCGTATTCGTAACAAGTTTCTCTTTAATCTTTCTCTTTCAAGTTTTGCTTTTCAAGTAAAATATAGACTTTTGCGTTATTTCAATAATAATTGTTAAAGAACATAATGAATGACGTTTTAGAATCCTTCAAACAAATTTCACAAATTCAAGTCCATATATTTAACCCGTTATTTTAGAAAATCACCCAAGAACGTGGCTCTATGTAATAATTTTAGAATTTCTTAATATTCATTAAGTTCATGGTCAGTTTAATAATATCAGTTATGTCACTATCGTAAGGATAGTTAAAGGGGCTCTCAGTAGAGCGCAGACCCCCGCTGTGGCGGCTTATTTTTAGACCTAGACCTTCCCCTTTGACCTTAATATGCATTAATTGGCGTGGATTTTCATACATGCAAATATGAACCAAATTTGTAGTCTCTGTGACAACGATGTCCAAACTTATAGCTGATTACGTGAATTAGACATTTTGCTTGACCGTGACCTAGACCTTGACCTTCCAAAATTTAATAATTTCTAGGTTTTTACGCAATGATAATCCATGCAAATTTCAATACCCTACGTTCAAAATTGTGGCCAGGAAGCTGTTCACAAACAAACAAACACACAATCAGGGGATAAAACATAACCTCCATCCAACTTCGTTGGCGGAGGTAATAATAATATCACATTACAATATAGTATTATACGTATTGTTTGTATATAATGGGCCAAGATGTTATTGCTGTATATATACTCCTTTTTTCGTATAGTTGTTATTTATCGTGTTCACCCATTCATCACTTTATAGAATAGTTCATTTGAAATGAGTTTTGTTTTTTATCTTCATTTTATTTGTTTGTTTTGTTACTCTCTGCCTGCTTTACTTTTTCCTTCCTTCTTCATTCAATTTTTCATCATTTTTTGGTTATTGGAGAGCATTAAATAAACATTAACTTCTCTAACCCATTCGTCAAATGGTTAAAAGAAATGAATCACATTGAGGCTCATTAAAGTAGGACTCTAATATTCAATTAATATTAGGTAATTGCTGGATTAGAAGGATTATACTGTCTGGTCCTATCTTGACATATTGCTTAGGGCAGTCGTACTGTAGGTCTAACAGGGAAAAATTATGAGATGGAGAAGTGTGCTTGTATACACTTTTATGTGTTTTTGTGCTTTTCATACACACGTAATTTTTTTTATCCATTCAGATGTTCTGTCACGAAGGCTTGTTAATTTTAGATTTGGCACGCATGTATACGTATGTAATGTGTGTTTGTGTATATATATCTATATATCTATCTATCTATCTATCTATATATATATATATATATATATACATGTATATATATATATATATATATACACATGTATATATATATATATATATATATCAGTGACATTTGTATTTAAACCTCAATTTCATAATTTAGTTTACAGTCTCCTGAGGATAATACGATAAACCGTTGAAATTTCATCATTATAATGAGTATATATTTAACACTAACTTAACTTATTCTAGTGTTAATGAAATAGCGTGACGATGTAAAAGAACAGAGAGAGAGAGAGAGAGAGAGAGAGAGAGAGAGAGAGAGAGAGAGAGATTACCATACAGGTAATTTAATATGTATGGGCTTTGGGCTTCAAGGCAGTGTTATTATTATCAGTTACTTCTCCCTACTTGAGTCTGTAATATGTGGGCTTAACATCTCCCCGGAGGTTAGTGCTGGCGGTCATGTTGGGTAATTTTGCTATTCTCACTAGTAAAGGAAATGAGTTGTTTATTGTTTTGTTACCTTTGATATCAGTAACAAATATAGAACATTAACAAAGCCTTATAATATAGTCGGCTATATTGAGTAATGTATCCTATGTTGTTTTTATATATTCCAATAAACAATTTTAATCTTATTCTTTGTACTGAAGTAAATTGTGATTAATATTGTGTGGGTTTGTGAATAGATCGTGTATATATTATAGGACGTGTTCCGTTTTCAAAATATGTTTATCAAAATATGTTTATTTTTTATCATCCGTGTTATACATACTTCTTGCACGCTTTTAAATCCAAAGAAAGACATTCAGTCAGGTTTTAGGATTTTGAATATATTTATCATAGGCCTTCCCTATGGATTTACTGGAAAGTAACGTCATAGAAATTATATATTTTGATTTTAGTAGTAAACATATTTTTCTTACATTTAGATCTTTACAAGACAGTTGAAGTTATTATTATTAATGTCATGTTTTCTCTAAGGTTTCATTGATAATTGTGATGTTTTTGTATGAATATATTATCGATAACGTGAAGACATTTTACGTGAGGAAAGAATTTGGTATCACCATGATTAGCCAAGCTGTACTAATCAGGGCCACCCATACTAGGCTGGTTTGCGGTTAGCGATCAGACAAAAATCTCCCACCATCACCAATCCGCTCTGGCCAGGGTGGTGATTAAAACTGGCCAAACCCCATTATTCTATCTTATTTCTATTTCTCTTGTTCTTTTTTAAGGTTCTTATATGAAAGATCTATTTTAATGTTGTTACTGTTCTTAAAATGTTTTAATTTTCATTACTTCTCTTTTAATTTTCCTTATTTCTCTTGTACTTTCTTTATTTCCTTGTTTCCTTTCCTTACTAGGCTATGTTTCGCTGTTGGAGCCTTAGGGTTTATGGCATCTTGCTTTTCTAACTAGGGTTGTAGCTTAGCTTGTACTAATAATGATAATGAAGAAGGATATGTCTGAGGACTATCCTGCAGTGAACTAGAAACCGCTGCATTTGTTGTTGTTTTGTATGTATGTATGTATGTATGTATGTATGTATATATATATATATATATATACAGTATATATATATATATATATATACATACATTATATATATATGTATTCATATATATATATATATATACATACATTATATATATATATATATGTATATATATATATATATATGTTTGTATATATATATATATATATACAGTATATGTATATATATATTTACTGTATATATATATATATATATATATTATATATATTTACTGTATATATATATATATATATACACATATATATATGTGTGTATATATATACTGTATATGTGTGTGAGTCTATATATATATATATATATATGATATATGTGTGTGTGCACATGTATAATATATATATATATATATCCATATATATACATATATATATATATATATATATAATGTACAACTATATATTAGAAAAATATACATGTGTGTGCATTTGAATTCGATCCACTATTTACTTACATAAAAAAAGCAAAATCTTTTTGTACAGTTTGTGGTGTAATTGAAGGTTTTTTTTTTTTTCTAACCAGCTTGTGATTATCGCCATATTATTGGGTTCGTTAAATCCGCTATTAATGACTCCGGTAACAGTTTTGATGAGGGAAATTATTCTTATTGTTATTGAAACATCCATAACATGGGCCTCTTAATTGCTTACATGTCATGATTAGTGGTATATTGGAAATTGATATTTAGGATCGTTAAAAAATTGAAATTTGAAAATATACTTTCGAGACGTTTGAAATATTAAAATAGTATAGGAAATACACTCGATACACTTGATTTATTTTCCGGAATAATTAATATAAATTGGAAACTAGTTTCAAGACGTGCAAAATATGAAAAATATAGGAAGTACACTTGATATATTTTCCGGAATAAGTAACATAAATTTGAAACTAGTTTCAAGACGTGCAAAATATGAAAAATATAGGAAGTACACTTGATATATTTTCCGGAATAAGTAACATAAATTTGAAACTAGTTTCAAGACGTGCAAAATATGAAAAATATAGGAAGTACACTTGATATATTTTCCAAAATAATTAACATAAATTTGAAACTAGTTTCAAGACGTGCAAAATATGAAAAATATAGGAAGTACACTGGATATTTTTCCAAAATAAAATAAATTTGAAACTAGTTTCAAGACGTGCAAAATATGAAAAGTATAGGAAGTACACTGGATATATTTTCCAAAATAATTAATATAAATTTGAAACTAGTTTCAAGACGTGCAAAATATGAAAAGTATAGGATATACACTGTATATATTATCCGGAATAAGTAACATAAATTTGAAACTAGTTTCAAGACGTGCAAAATTTGAAAAGTATAGGAAGTACATTGGATATATTTTCCAAAATAAGTAACGTAAATTGGAAACTAGTTTCACGACGAGTAAAATATAAACAAATATATGAAATTCACTGGATATAATTTCCAAAATAAGTAATGTAAATATGAAAGTAGTTTCAAGACGTATGCAATATAGAAAATACATAGGAAATGTGCTGACATAATTATCAAAATAAGTAATATAAATATGAAACTAGTTTCAAGACAAGTAAAAAATAGAATATATGAAATTCACTGGATATAGTTTCCAAAATAAGTAATATAAATATGAAACTAGTTTCAAGACGTATGCAATATAGAAAATACATAGGAAATATGCTGGATATAGTTATCAAAATAAGTAATATAAATATGAAACTAGTTTCAAGTAAAATATAAATGTAAAATGTAAACAAATATATGAAATACACTGTATATAGTATCCAAAATGTAGGGTAATCTGTAATTAAATTAATCTCTATGAAATCCTGCATAATACTTCATTTAATATGTCGAATAATATTTTGCGTTTTATGTAATTTTGAATTTTTTTTTTGTACGCCAAACACGAAAACCTTTTCAATAGAAACTTGAATTATGCTATCAGTTACAATCATAGAGTCATATGAGACATTATTTAAATTACAATTAAAGCATATACTACTTTGTGGAATGATCTTCCTAATCGGGTAATTGAATCGGAATTACTTCAAAAGTACAAACTTGCAGCAAATATAGGTAATTTTTAGTTTATATATGAAATATATGTTTTAATGTTGTTGTTTTTGAAATATTTTATTTTAATTATTCATTATTTCTCATATTGTTCATTTATTTCTTTATTTCTTTTCCTCACTGGGCTATTTTTACCTGTTGGATCCCTTGGGCTTGTAGTATCTTGCTTTTCCAACTAGGGTTGTAGCTTAGCTAGTAATAATAATGATAATAAGAATAATAATATTAACTGGCATGTATTAACATTACACATTAAAATGCATGTTAATTTGATTTGAATGTGGATTGTAATTAAAATGTGTAGTAAATCATTCCATTGAATTTCGGAAGGTTTGTTGATTAGCTCCAATTCAGGAAGAAATGTGAAATATTATAAACATTCACCTGTTAAACTTAAAGGCGGGGTTATAAGGTCGATCGGTTCGTCGAACGCGGTTCGACAATCAAGTGTTTGAAGTGATGTTCGAACTTGTGAACGGGGTATTTGGTTGTCGAACACGTTTGTCAAACGGTTCGAATACAGTCTGTTCTCGCCTGACTTTTATGGGCGGGGCTTCATTGTCCACAAACCTTATGCATTTGTGACTGACTCCACCTCTTCGAACCGTTTGACAAGCAGGTTCGACATCTGGGTCCGACCAACCGTTCGACCGTGTATACTCCGCTTAAAGAATCTTGAATTAAAAGTTTTGGGTAATTCGCTTTAATTATCGTGATGCAAATCTCCAATTGATTGTCTGTCAAAGGTTTATTTTTTTCTGTTCTGATAAGTTTTTTTGGAAGGTGTTCTTTTATCGAATCTTTTATTCATAAAATGAAAAGATAAATGTTTTATGGCATTTCAATGCTTTATTTAAAACTTTTTAAATAATAAGAAATGCTTATAATCAATTTGAAAAAGAATATGATTGTCATTATATAGAATACAGTTTTTTTTTTTTTAATACAATTTCAGGGATAATTTTTCTTGAATTGTTGTCAAATTTATAATGATAGATAAAGATAAAGATAGATTGATAGATAAACATTTTAAGGCCGATTAAAATTATTGCCGAGTATGAATAGAAACTGAATACTATTGTTAGAAACAAGGCTTGTTTCTTATCGATCTATTGATTCTTCTTCACTGTAATTGTTCAGTGGCTACTTTCCTCTCGGGAAGGCTAGAAGAGACTCTTCAGCTATGGTAAGCAGCTCTTCTAGGAGGACACTCCAAAATCAAACCATTGTTCTCTAGTCTTGGGTAGTGCCATAGGCTCTGTACCATGGTCTTCTACTGTCTTGGGTTAGAGTTCTCAAGCTTGAGTGTACACTCGGGCACACTTCTATCTAGTTTCTCTTCCTCTTGTTTCGTTAAAGTTTTTATAGTTTATATAGGGGATATTTATCTTAATGTTGTTACTGTTTTTAGAATATTTTATTTTTCGTTATTTCCTTTCCTCACTGGGCTATTTTCCCTGTTGGGGCCCCTGGGCTTATAGCATCCTGCTTTTCCAACTAGGGTTGTAGCTTAGCATTTAACAATAATAATGATAATAATAATGTGTCGATACTATATACGGTAGTCTCAGTAAGCGCTTTACAGAACCGTTATCAGAATACTTAAAACTAGCCAAGAGACTGATTGATTGGGTAAATTATGTTACTTTTATCACGGTATAAGACTTTGTTTATTGGCTGATGAGAAGCTAGTATAGATAGAATTTGATTTATTTTCCCTTTTTATTGCCATTACATTCTATTTCGGTTTTTTCGCTTGGATATTTCAACCAATTCCGTTTTAGAACTGTCGTCTCTTTTAGTTTATTCATTTCCTTATTTCCTTATTTCCTTTCCTCACTGAGCTATATTTCCCTGTTGAACCCTTAGGGCTTATAGCATCCTGCTTTTGCAACTATGGTTGTAGCCTAGCTAGTAATAATAATAATAATAATAATAGTAATAATAATAAACATAGCTTTATGCTGTGATAATGTACCTCTATGTCCAAGAATTTCAGAAATATTGCTATCCTTCTGCCGGTGTAATTTTGCGAAGTCGGCGTTTTCTGAAATTGTAGAAACTTTGGACTTGATAATTTTTACTTTTTCTGCGGAGTTTTGTTGCTCTTTTACTATTTGTTAAGAAATAACTAAACATGTGTAGATTTTGTCATAGAAGGACTTGGGGGTGTGTTTGAAGCCTGAAAGGAAATTAAAGTGACCATAGCGTCTGTACCATGGTCTTCCACTGTCTTTAGGTGTTGAGGTCTCTTGCTTGAGGGTACACTCCGGGACACTATTCCATGTTATTTATTTTCCTTTAGTTTTTTGTCAAGTTTTTACAGTTTATATATGAAAGATCTAAATTAATGTTGTTACTAATATCAAAATATTTTATTTTGATTGTTCATTACATCCCTTGTAGAGTGTTTCTTTTCTTGTTTCCTTTCCTTACCAGGATATTTTTCCCCGTTGGAGCCCTTGCGCTTATAGCATCCTGCTGTTCCAACCAGGGTAGTAGCTTAGCTTATAATAATAATAGTAGTAATAATAATAATAATGATGTTAATAATAATAATAGTGGAACGTTGTATTTGAGTCTTTATGACTTTTAGCAGATTATTTGAGTGACAAGGAATAAATTATAAAGACAAATTAGTAGAAAATAGCCATTATTGGAGTCGTATTGATAAACTCATAGGTCGAAAGTCATTTAAAAATCTGCTGATGGATGGTAAACATCTTTAGAAATTCAAAGATATCATATATTAATTCGGTTTAATTTAATGTTATGATGATAAAAGAGTTTGATGAATTGTAATGATAATAATTAAAAGAAGATCGCGTTTACAGCATTCTTAATAAACGTGATATTGGCTTAGATAACTCTCTCTCTCTCTCTCTCTCTCTCTCTCTCTCTCTCTCTCTCTCTCTCCTCTCTCTCCTCTCTCTCTCTCTTAGATAACCGCTAGGGAACTTTTGTCATTCTGACCTTCTCAATTTATATGATAATTTCCCTCTTGCTTCCACGTTTTCACATACAAGCAATTTTTCTTTTGAAAAATTTTCGTCTAGTTTTATTTTTGACGTTTGTGACATTTAGACTTCGTGATAATAATTTATGCAGGACATCTCAAAGTTTCGCGCGAGTCTTTTGGCCAGGGAAGATTTCTTTTAAGGTATACATGTGTCCTTTATACATCTGGATTTGTATAGTGTAAGATTAAAGGTTTTTATCATATATACATATGTATATATATATATATATATATATATATATATATATATATATATATATATATATATATATATATATATAGACACACAAACAGGTAATGATCGTGTGTGTTTAATTGAGTGTTTGATAGGTGTGTGTGTATATATATATACATATATATACACAAGTATATGTATACATACATACACACACACACATATATATATATATATATATATATATCTATATATATATATATATATACATACAATTTTATATGTGTGTACATGAAAGTTTGTCCATAACATGGATAAAGGCATAATCATTTTGTCTTTTTGGGGACCTAATTCAAACCTTTAGAGAGAGAGAGAGAGAGAGAGAGAGAGAGAGAGAGAGAGAGAGAGAGAGAGAGAGAGAGAGAGAGAGAGTTGTTTATATGCATAAAAACTAGTTGGACATTATGATAATATTTCCATGGTGATCTTTTGCCACGAGATATTTTTTTCCCGAATTTAGTTACCCTTTCACTAGAATCTTTCGAGATTCATTATAGATTTTTAATTTCTTTTTTCTTTTGTAAGTTTTCCATTAATTACAATCCTCTTAAAGGAGTAGAGCCATTGCAAGATAGAATAGACATGCAATATATTTAGTGGCCTTTTTTTTTTACTCACTCTTGGATCTCTTGATGGGAGTAAGATGTTATTCGTTTTCTATTGGAAAGTCACTGACTTAATACCTCCACCAACGAAGTTGAAGGAGGTTATGTTTTACCCTCTCCCTTTGTGTTTGTTTGTTTGTGAACAGCTTCCATGCCACAATTTCAATCATAGAGTAATGAAACTTGCAAGGATTAACTGTTATAGAAATGGCTGGAAACAATAAAATTTTGGAAGGTCGAGGTCAAGGGTCAAAGTCACGGTCAAGCAAAATGTTAATTCACGTAATCAGCCATAAGTTTGGACATCGTTATCATAGAGACTTCAAACTTGGTTCATATTTGAGTATATGAAAATCTACGCCACTTCATACACGTTAACGTCAATGGTCAAGGTTGAGAAATAAGCTGCTGCGGCGGAGGTCAGCCCTCTGCTGAGTGCCCTTCTAGTTTTTTTTTTTTTTTTTCTTTAATCACCCACTTGTATGTTGTATGATGTTAGATAATCGTTTATACATGGGCTCCGAAAGCGTGTTGTAATGAGGAGAAAATTATTAGCTCAAATCTTTTTGTATATATTTTTATTATTTTAAGCATTTTTCCCTTAATAGTGAAATAAATATGATATATTCTGTCTCATTCATATTTTAAATACCGAATTATTAATAACTGAAAATGTTGTGAACTTCCATAACTTTCAGACGCCTTACACACCCAGACGGAAGCTCGTCAACAACGTGTAGAGCGCCCCATTCTCTCTCTCTCTCTCTCTCTCTCTCTCTCTCTCTCTCTCTCTCTCTCTCTCTCTCTCTCTCTCTCTCGAGGCCTTCCATTTCCAATATTCTATTCTAACTATCTATCCAGACCATCCTCTCCTCCTCCTTCCTAAAACTTTAAACTTCTTCATCAATGAACATGCTTTCCAACTAATTGAATTATATATTAAACAATTATTTTTCCTTCAGTTATGATAATATTCTTAACCGTCTATTATCCATTTTTATCGCTATCACTTATCAAGCTTAAGTTCACTAACAGTTTCTCTCTATAATCCTAAGTTTTTATGATTATCTATATGTATTTCCAAGCAATTTCTTTCTATGATCATAACTTTGGAAAAACTTTGTTAATACTTTCTTTACTTAGGGCTAATGATTTAATTTCTTTTGTAATTCATAATGTCTTCATGTTATAAAGGAAAAAACAACTAAAAATTTTTTACAAGTAAACGTTTTTAATATAGTTTATTTGTTATTTTGTTTTCCTTCATTGTCTTTCCTTTGTTTTGTTTTCTTATTTCTTGTCCTTACTTTTTTTCTCCAATGATTTAAAGGGCTTTCTTTTTAGTTGATATTTTATCCTCCTCTGGCATCATCTCCTCTTCCTTTCCGGGGACATTGTTTTCATATCTCGGAATGTAGTGTAATATTTCTCCTTGTCAAAAAAGCTGAAGTGACACTATTCTTTCGTATTAATAACCTCGTCCCTGTAACGTGACACTGTTCATTCTTATTAATATACTCGTCCTTGTAACTTGGCTCTGTTCTTTTTTAATTGATAAACTCGTCCCTGTAACTTGGCCCTATTCATTTTTATTAATAAAATCGTCCCTTTAACTTGGCACTGTTCATTCTTAATATCAAACTCGTCCCTGTAACGTGGCACTGTTCATTCTTATTAATATACTCGTCCTTGTAACTTGGCTCTGTTCTTTTTTATTGATAAACTCGTCCCTGTAACGTGGCACTATTTTTTTATTGATAAACTCGTACCTGGGACGAGGCACTATCTTTTTTTATTAATTAACTCTCCCCTGTAACTTGGCACTGTTCATTCTTATTAATAAACTCGCCCCTTTAACTTGGTACTGTTCATTCTTAATATCAAACTCGTCCCTGTAACGTGGCACTGTTCATTCTTATTAATATACTCGTCCTTGTAACTTGGCTCTGTTCTTTTTTATTGATAAACTCGTCCCTGTAACATGGCACTATTTTTTTATTGATAAACTCGTACCTGGGACGAGGCACTATCTTTTTTTATTAATTAACTCTCCCCTGTAACTTGGCACTGTTCATTCTTATTAATAAACTCGCCCCTTTAACTTGGTACTGTTCATTCTTAATATTAAACTCGTCCCTGTAACGTGACACTGTTCATTCTTATTAATATACTCGTCCTTGTAACTTGGCTCTGTTCTTTTTTATTGATAAACTCGTCCCTGTAACTTAGCAATATTCATTTTTATTGATAAACTCGCCCCTTTAACCTAGCACTGTTCATTCTTAATATTAAACTCGACCCTGTAACGCGGCACTGTTCATTCTTATTAATAAACTCGTCCCAGTAACTTAGAACTGTTCATTCTTATTAATAAACTCGTCCCTGTAACGTGGCACTATCTTTCTTATTAATTAACTCTTCCCTGTAACTTGGCACTATTCATTCTTATTAACAAACTCGTCCCTTTAACTTGGCAGTATCTTTCTTGATAATAAACTCGTCCCTGTAACGTGGCACTATTTTATTAATAAACTCGTCCCTGAAAATTGGCACTATTTTATTATTAAACTCGTCTCTGTAACTTGGCACTATTTTATTAATAAACTCGTCCCTGTAACTTGGCAGTATCTTTCTTGTTAATAAACTCGTCCCTGTAACGTGGCACTATTTTATTATTAAACTCGTCCCTGTAACTTGCCACTATTTTATTAATAAACTCGTCCCTGTAACTTGGCAGTATCTTTCTTGATAATAAGCTCGTCCCTGTAACGTGGCACTATCTTATTAATAAATTCGTCCCTGTAGCATGGCACTTTTATTAATAAACTCGTCCCTGTAACATGGCACTATCTTTTTTATCAATAAACTCGTCCCTGTAACATGGCACTATTTTATTAATAAACTCGTCCCTGTAACTTGGCAGTATATTTCTTGATAATAAACTCGTCCCTGTAACTTAACACTGTTTTATTAATAAAGTCGTCCCTTTAGCATGGCACTATTTCATTAATAAACTCGTCCCTGTAACATGGCACCATCTTTCTTATCAATAAACTCGTCCCTGTAACATGGCACTGCTCATTCTGATTAATACACTCGTTCCTGTCAGTTATTGCCCCTTTTCTGCAAGTTTTATCTTTAAACGCTGCCTGCAATGACAAATGGAATTTGCTAGGCTGCTTCAATCCCAGGCAGATTATGTTTTAATGTCCTGCTAATGAATTGTGGGGGATATAAGGCTCTTTCTCTCTCATTTTATTTATTGTCCTTCTATCCGCCCGTGTGTCTGTTATGCTTACTTTGTCTCTGCAACATTTCCAGTTTTAGAAAAACTTGGTAAATATGTGACAATATGCTTAGTAAAATTTGGCAAATGTTTAGTATCCTTCCATTTCAAGCTGTTGAAGCTTAGTAAGATATGGTAAATGTATCACATCCTTCCATTCAAAGCTGATAATCAGTAAATTATGGTAAATGTGTTACATCCTTCCAGTTCAAGCTGATAAGCTTAGTAGAATTTGGTACATGTGTGACATTCATTCAGAGTAAGCCGATAAGCTTTGTAAAATTTGGTAGATGTGTGACATTCTTCCAGTTTAAGCTGATAAGCTTGGTAAAATTTGGTAAATGCGTAGCATCCTTTCATTTAAGCTGATAAGCTTAGTAACATTTGTTAAATGTGAGACATCCTTCCAGTTCAAGCTAAGTTTGGTAAATTTGGTAAATGTGTGACATCCTTCCATTTCAAGCTGATAAGCTTGGCAAAATTTGGTAAAAGTGTCACATCCATCCATATGAAGCTGATAAACTTAGTAACATTTGTTGAATGCGTGACATCCTTCCATATGAAGCTGATAAGCTTAGTAACATTTGGTGAATGCGTGACATCTTTCCATTTCAAGCTGATAAACTCAGTAAAATTAGGTAAATGTGTGACATCCTTCTATTTCATGCTTTGTAAGCTTGAGTTTTGAGGTGAATCCGAACTAGACTGTGGTTCATGATTATGATTATTTCATATTTTCTTTTTTTCAAATTCGTCCAATTCTCTTCCAGGACAATTCATTTAGAAATATCTTCGTTCTATCAATTTCACTATTCAGTAGCTCAATTGCAAGTAACTCTTTCAAGTTAAATTCTGAGTTGCAGTCACCAAAGATAAACGTTATTAAGTCCTCACTATTTTCTATCAACATCTATTTCCTCCCATTTTATGTTAATTAATCAATGGTCTCAAGCTTCCATTAATTCAATACGCTCATTACCATATTAATTAGGTATTGATCTTTGATGTTTATCCCGATCATGCCTCATTTAATTACCTAATTTGGAATTCAACTTCGGGGAAGCTGAACCGACATTTTCTATTATAAACTTTGTTTACGAATTAACATCCGTGAAAAAAGGCCATTATTACTATTAACGGTGGTAACCAGAATTGTATAATTTATCGTAGCTTTCTGTTTTTGTCTTCGTTTCGACGAGATCAAAGGGGAGTATATTGTATTCCGAGACTGGCATAAAACGAATTACTTGACGAAGGGGACCGAGTTGAATAAAATTGATTCGCTTTTCAATGGTTGATGAGAGGCCGATGCAATTGACACGTTTCTTACTCTGAAATTGAGGGAAGGGATAGATGAATTGAGATTGGTTGATTGATTAACTCGGGTTTATTTTGTCTGGTGAAATGAAAAAGGTAAAATGCTCGAGTTTTAATTATATTTATGTTAATTAGTTCAACATAATGTATAATGTATAGGAATTTTTTAATTGGTTGGGAAATTGTTTTGGGACTTTGGTTAAGCAGTTAGATTAATTTTTTGAACTAGTTAAACTGTGATTTTTTATTATTTTTTTTTTTTTTTTTTTTTGGTGGGGTGGGGATTTGGTTAAGCAGTAAAATTAATTTTCTGGTTTTTAATTAAGTAGTAAAATGAATTTTCTGAATTTTAACTAAGCAGTTTTGTTAGGCAGTCGTTAGTTAGGCAGTGAAATTAATTTTTTGGGCTTAAGTTAAACAGTAAAAATATTTTTGGGGGGACTTTAGTTGAGTAGTGAAATCGATTTCTTTGGGACTTTGGTTAAGCAGTAAAATTATTTTTTTTCTTTTTTCAGTTTAGTTAAACAATGAAAATAATTTTTTGAACTTTAGTTAAACAGTAAAAATATATATTTTTTTCACTTTAGTTGAGTAGTGAAATCGATTTTTTTGGGACTTTGGTTAAGCAGTAAAATTCATTTTTTCTTTTTTCAGTTTAGTTAAACAATGAAAATAATTTTTTGGACTTTAGTTAATCAGTCAAAATATAGTTTTTTTCACTTTAGTTGAGCAGTGAAATCGATTTTTTTTGGACTTTAGTTAAGCAGTAAAATTAATCTTTTTTTTCAGTTTTGTTAAACAATGAAAGGGATTTTTTGGGCTTAAGTTAAATAGTAAAATTATTTTTTTGGGATTTAGTTAAGTAGTAAATTTAAGTTTTTAGACAAAGTCAAGCAGTAACTTTATTTTTAGTTAAGCTGTAATGCAAATTTATAACTGACGTGTGCATGAATAGTGCGTTATATTTATGGCATTCCTAAATATTCTTAGATGAATGTTTTCCTTCAGCATCTCGTTGTAGCTCCTTATTTATGTTCTGATAATGTTTAAGAATTCTTTAAGAGTATATTCACATGTTTAGAAATCACTGAATCAGTTACGAAAATAAATTCAGAAAATTTTAGCCCTTCTCGTGGCTTGTATTTCCTGTTGTTGTTGTTGTTGTTGTTGTTGTCGTTTTTTTTTTTTTTCTCTCTCTCTCTCTCTCTCTCTCTCTCTCTCTCTCTCTCTCTCTCTCTCTCTCTCTCTCTCTCTCTCTCTCGTGGAAGCTTGTATGAATTAATTGCGCATTTTAAGTAATATCATTAAACATATTGTATCTTGAGATAGTAAAGATGTTAGCTTTTCTTCGATAATGTTTCAAAGGATGGCTGGGCTTTACTTAAAAATATATTAATGTTAAGTACCCATTAAGAATTGATAATAGAATTCTTTATACAGTGAGCGCTCGATTTACGGTTAATAAATATTACGCGTGAGACAGATTTGATATCAATTTGGGATACTTTTTTTATTACTTTGGAGCAGGATGTTGACATTTAGGGAGAAATTATAAAACTTTATGATAGAAAGTATAGATTTATGATAGTTTAATAAGTATAAATTATTAATAGATCCCTTCCATATTTTCGAAGACGTAATAATTTGATGTCTCATTTGCTTTAATACTCACGGCATTTCAGATTTAGCCATTCTCGTATCAGAAGACTAGATTTTAGTTTGTAGTGATATAACTGCTGGGTCATCATTAGCCATTGCCTGGTTCCTCCTGGATGAGTTGGGTATGTGGAGGATCCTTTGCGTATCTTTTGAATATATTTTTGCTAATTACCTATTAATAAACTATTTACCTCCGCCAACGAAGTTGGTACGGGGTTATATTTTCGCCCTTGTTTGTCTGTTTCTTAACTACTTCCAGCTTTGCTCATAGAGTAGTAAAACTTTCATGGATTAATTTTTATGGCGATACGTGGAAGTGAGTCGATTGTGAAAGTCCTAGGTCAAAGGTCAAAGTCAAGGTCGAGCAAAAGGTCGACCGAACTAACCTTAACCTAAACCCCATGTTCACACATGGTTGTCACAGACTTTAAATACGCATACGGTCTAAATTGATTCTGGGAAAGGCAAGCTGATTGCGAGAAATAAGTTACCGTGGTGGAGGTATGCACTCTCTGAGAGTCTTTCTAGTTTATGATATTATATGTCTGATCAGGCCCCTTTAACATCACGAATTTCCTTAGTTGCTGTAGTTCGCTTAAATGCCTTTCATCTATACTTAATTAATTACTGTATACTCTTAGATTTATTAGCTCAATCAAAATTTTTAAACCTATTTATTCAGACAAGCAAGCATGAAATCTCTCTCCTGAGAGATTATTGTACCTAAATATATTTTCAGTGAAACTGGTACATAAGTTCTCTGGAATAATTCCATTTACTTCTGGGTCCCAGTTTATCATATTTACCGGCATTTCGTATAAGGTCATAGTTCGCTGATGGGGTTAACAGTGTGCGTTTTCTAGAGCAGCAGTCGAAAAGCATCACTTGTTCTTTTATTCAGTAAAGGTCAGTTGTTGTTGTTTTTTTTTTACCCCTGCCAACGAAATTGGAAGGAGGTTATGTTTTACCCCATGTTTGTGTGTGTGTGTGTTTGTTTGTGCACAGCTTCCTGACCACAAATTTTAATCGTAGAGTAATGAAACTTGCAGGGATTAACTTATGTAAAAGCTAGATATTATTAAATTTTGGAAGGTCGAGGTTGAAGGTCAGGGTCACGGTTGAGCAAAAGGTGGAGAAATAAGCTGCCACTGCGGAGGTCTGCGCTTTACTGAGTGGCCCTCTAGTTTCATATATATTTCAACAGGCTTTAAAGTATTGACACTAGAGTATTTTTTATGACACAACCTCTTCATAATTTTGTAATCAACTGTTCTGTCTTAATACTTTTTGGTATTTATATTATTATTATTATTATTATTATTATTATTATTATTATTAACACTAGCTAAGCTACAACCTCAGTTAAAAAAGTCGGATGTTATAAGGCCAAGGGCTTCAAAATGGAAAATAGCCCAGTGAGGAAAGGAGATAAAGGAATAAACACCACAAGAAAAGTATTGAATAATTAAAACAATTAAAATGAAAGATTCGTTTATCTAATTTATCTTCACCCAAACATATTCTTCATTAGACTTATCAAATAGATATACCCTTATCATATAGAAACTGTGAATATTGTTTGTTTGTCTGTCGGTCTGTCAATTCTTTGATTTATTTTGTCCTCACTTTGTCTTTCATCACTGCGTCCTCTCCATGATATTGATTATCTACTTTCTGCTTTTAACTCCACGTGGTATATGCAATCGATGAAGTGTAAGAATGAAGGTCAAGGTCACTGAAGTTCTGTTTTATTTTTAGATTGCGTTGACTTTTAGATTAAATTTATTCAGTTTATATATATATATATATATATATATATATATATATATATATATATATATATAAATGTGTGTATACATATAGATACATATACATACATACATATATATATATATATATATATATATGCGAGAGAGAGAGAGAGAGAGAGAGAGAGAGAGAGAGAGAGAGAGAGAGAGAGAGAGAGAGAGAGAGAGAGAGAGAGAGAGAGAGTAACTTCACTCGTAGATATATACTAAGAAATTAGAATACTGTACCTTTCCAGAAGGAAAATAATGTGTGGTGTTTGTGTGTGTGTGTGTGTGTGTGTGTGTATATATATATACATATATATATATATATATATATATATATATATATATATATATGGGTGTGTCTGTGTAATTAATGTATGGTGATAATAAGCTATATACCTTTCAACCTGTAAGTTGGAAGTAAAATAGGTTCTTTATTTGAAAAGAAAAAAAGAAATGAGCCTTTTATGACATGCCGAAAGACGTCTTCGACCTTTCCTCTTCCAGTATATAAATATATACACATGTGTACATAAACGTTTGTGTATATTTTTTGGGTGTACACTGTCAAATACAATGTTTTGTTATTTGCTTTCCACATGGGTTCCCTCAATCTTTCCAGAAGAGTTTTGTTGGCCTATTGTTTTTGCCCATGACTCGCGAATTGTCATTCCTGTTTGGAAAATTTGCGCTCACTTGGCTCGAACGGGGAATTGCGAAAACGTACGAAAGCTGAGGAAATAAATGCAGTGATTTTCGGTTGATGGCATTGTCTCTTGACACGTATTTTTTTCTTGTAAAATCATTATTTTCATGTTTCTGAGTTTTCTGGTATTTTCTCATAATGCATTATGATATTAGCTTTTATATCTAATGTCATATTGAAACGGCACTAAAGGGGTTGTTGTATAAACATCTTGGCAGTATTTCGACTGTGTACTGCCATTTTATTTCAGTTTTTCGTTGGAGTTTTTTGGTGTTATGAGTATTATTTTTTTAAACCAAGAGCTTTTGTAGTATTTTTTTTTAAATGACAAATCTTGCGTAGTATTGCTTTTTATATAGTAAATCCTGTGTAATATTCTTTTCTTAATAAAAAGCTTGTGCAGTATTATGTTCAAATAAAAAACCTTATGAAATAATTTTTTCTAAATCAGAAAACTTGTGCAGTAATCTTTTTTTATTTTAAATAGAAAAGCTTGTGCGGTATTATTTTTTAAATTAAAAAGCTTGTGCAGTATTCATTCTTAAATAAAAAAAAAAGCTTGTGCAGTAATTGTTTTAGATAAAAAAGCGTCTGCAGTCATCTTTTTAAATAAAAAAAACTTGTGCAATAATCCTTTTGAATAATAAAGCTTGTATAGTATTCTTTTTTAATTCAAATAGGCTGTACAAGAACTGCTTGTGTCATGGTTTATATTTGTATTAAATATGCTTGCCATCATATCTTGAGATACAGTATGCTTTAAAGCTAATGTTATACATTTTCTCTCTCTCTTCTCTCTCTCTCTCTCTCTCTCTCTCTCTCTCTCTCTCGTGCAAAAAAAAAAACTGATGATTCACTCAAAGCTGTCGATTCCAGAACTCTACAAGTGAACCCTAATGGAGCCCAGGCTGAAGAATAATATATTTTCTACTTAGGCCAGGTCTCTCTCTCTCTCTCTCTCTCTCTCTCTCTCTCTCTCTCTCTCTCTCTCCCCCTCTATCTCTCTCTCTCTCTCGATGCTTTTGTTATTGTATAAACACCCTTGGTATTAAGTATAACACACTATGCTAAATTATCTTACCAGAAAGTTGGAGAATTAAGGGGAAGTAATTAGAGGTGAAGGTTGTTATTGATTATGGGAATTACCTTCACTCGTCACAACAACATTTAATCATCATAAGCTATGGATTATTACTTTCCCTATTAATGAAAATTTTATATATAGGGTAGTTGTATATATGTTTACCAACATTTTTAGACTTACGGAAATTTAATTCAAGGTGGCCCTCAATGAACATCAAGAACTTTTGACATATTCTGATCTAAATTTTAGAGACAAGGTCCTGGGAAGAGAAGGGAGTCGAGGGAGATCAGTGCTCTCTGAACTCTTGTTTTTTATCTTACAACATCAAGGCATCTTGAAAACGCTTTCATGTTTTATAACACTGAAAATATTGTTTGGTGATTTATGACGACAATGCTGGAAAGAATCCAGGAGTTTGAGCATTCTTTTGATTTCGTTGCTAAAGAAAACAGTAGAATTAAAGACAATACAGGAAAAAATTCAGGGTTTTGAGCATTCTTCGTGTTTGTTGCTAAAGAAAACAGTAAAATTAAAGTGCAATTAATGATAAAAAGTATCATGAACTTGAATGTTAGCTTCTACAATGCTAAGAAAAATATCTTATTTACCCGGATTCCTACCACCGACTGATATTCTGCAAAATTGAGAGTCATAATTTTTACTTTGTGCCACTGTATGACAATATGACCTCAGCAAACGACTTTGCTTAAAGATGTCATTGGCTTAATTCGGTCGTGTTAATACCGAACATAATTTTGTTGCTGTTTGTTCATTCATTTGTTTTTATATATTTTTTATTGACTACGGTGATATTTTCAATTTGTTTAGTTTGAGTTTTTTTTTTTTTTCAGGGAATTACTTTACAACCACGAAATACTCTTGTTAATATATTCAATATATTATTTATTTTAAGCTTTACTATAAGTTGCCGTAAAGATTCCTGGCGAAATAAGCCCCACCCCCTGATGACGTCATAGCCAATCACATTGTCTCCCATGGTAGCAGCGGTCTCATTATATCCCCTTACAAATTTCGAACTATACTAATTATATAACTTATAGGGGTTGTCGTGGCCTAAGTGGTAACGTCCTTGCCTGGTGATCGCCAGACTGGGGTTCGAGTCCCGCTCAAACTCGTTAGTTCCTTTGGTCGTTCCAACTTCACCATCCTTGTGAGCTAAGGATCTGGGCCCTGGAGGATTTTATAGGTCTGTCTGCTGAGTCATCAGCAGCCATTGCCTGGCCCTCCTTGGTCCTAGCTTGGTGGGAGAGGTGTTTGGGTGCTGATCATATATATATGGTCAGTCCCTAGGGCATTATCCTGCTTGATAGGGCAATGTCACTATCCCTTGCCTCTGCCATTCATGAGTGGCCTTTAAGCCTTTAAATAATAGAGAATACCCGAACTGAATCCAGTCATACGTATCGCCTGACACTCTTAGAACTAAAAAGTAAAATAAACAAAGAATTATCCAAAATTCTAGGATGGATTGTAACAGGATTAGGTATTAAAAATTTTTTCCTTTGTTAATCCAAATTGTAAATCCTTTTAATCCGTTTTGGTTCCCTTCCTCATGTCGTTATGCAGTCGTAAGAAGCTGAGGTTTATGGGGTATTTCCGCCGAAAAAAAGACAAGATCACCATTTCACTGGGATTAAGCATGATAAACTTTTCTTTGCATGGGGGTTTAAAGAGCTTCAATCTCTCTCTCTCTCCCTCTCTCTCTCTCTCATCTCTCTCTCTCGTCTCTCTCTCTCTAACGACTTTAAATAGAATTTTCCATTTTTTCTTTTTATAACAAATGATATCGGCATAAATAACCTCTCTCCTCTCTCTCTCTCTCTCCTCTCTCTCTCTCTCTCTCTCTCTCTCTCTCTCTAACGACTTTAACTAAAATTTCCATTTTTTTCTTTTTATAACAAATGATATCGGCATAAATAACCTCTCTCTCTCTCTCTCCTCTCTCCTCTCTCTCTCTCTCTCGACTTTAAATAGAATTTCCATTTTCTTCTTTTTTATAACAAATGATATCGGCATAAATAACCCTTCAGTGTCAAGATGTCAGAAAACTCAAAATCCTCTCTCTCTCTCTCTCCTCTCCTCTCCTCTCTCTCTCTCTCTCTCTCGATGAAATTTAGTTCATTTGTCGTTGATAATTTAAGAACACGCTTATGGTAATAATTATCTCGAATTTGCATATTATCATAAACACTTTATACTCTCACCCTCTTTATCAGATGAATGCAGGTGTGTGTGTGTGTGTGGTGTTTTTTTTTTTTTTTTTTTTTTTTTTTTTTTTTTTTTCGCAAACGTCTTCTCAAGATTTCCTGGATTTTGGTCCAGACATTCAGTCTGTATATGATAGAGGGGGATGCCTGTGTACATAAATTTATGTACCTAAATATTTAGTCATTTTGACGGGTTGCGTACGCTGTTATTCTGTATTTTAGTTAATTATGGAAGCTGCATGAAGCCACAAGTGCTGAACTTTAATTGACTTTGGCTACAGGTTCGCTTGGGTGATTGGTTAATTTATACAAGGAACCTCAAATCAGAGCGACTTTAAAGGTAACGGCTGCAGTCTTCTTTATCAAATAGAATGGTAGATTTATTTGCGAATTTGAAAAGTAACAAACTTATATTCTTTTAGCAACATTGTAGTTGCTACACGAGCGAGTTGAGGAATTCCAAATTGCTATTTTTAATCGAATTGCTATTTTCATTTGTTTGACCAATTAGCGCTGCTTGCGACTTATCCTAAAAAGCTCATGTAAAAATAAGAATTTTTATAACAATGATTGGTTCCGACTTCGCTGTATTGGAAAGTTGTGAATTTTCTCTTTATGTTTTAATTGTTTAAAAAAAATAGTTTAGAACCGCAAATAAAGAGGTTTTGGGTAAATAGTTGGGTGAAGTTTTTGATCAATTACAGTTTCTGATTATTTAGGTCAGGTCGTATTTGCTGTATATCATTCTCGGAATTTGACTTTATTTTGATGTTAAGCAAAGACAATCATGTTATCTTGTATTGAAGGTTTTAGGCAAATAATATTATTGATTTTTATGCGACAAAAATAACTGTTTTTGAAGAAAGTTGTGGTGACCGATGTGGAAACGTCCTTGACTGGTAAACACCAGACTTGGGTTCGAATCCCGCTTAAACTCGTTGGTGCCTTTGGTCGTTGCAACCTCACAATCCTTGTGAGCTAATGATGGGTGGTTTGGGGGAGCTTATGGCTCTATCTGCTGAGTCATCAGCTGCCATTGCTTGACCCTCCTTGGTCCTAGCTTGGGTGGAGATGGGGTTTGGGTTTTGATCATATGTATATATGGTCAGTCTCTAGGGCATTGTCCTTCTCGATAAGGCAATGTCACTGTCCCTTGCCTCTGGCATTCATGGGCGGCCTTTAAACCTTTAAACAGAACTATAGTACCGTTCACATGTTCAGTTTAAAGGTCCCTCATGAATGGCAGAGGCAATGGACAGTGACAATGCTCTAGCAGGCTAATGTCATACGATCAGCAGGCAGACATATAGGCTCCCCAAATCCCCATCCTTAGCTCATAAGGATGGTGAGGTTGCAGACACTACAAAAAACTATAGAGCTTGAGCGTCACTGGAAGCCCGTCCAGCAGATCGCTAGACAGGGTCGTTTCCAATGGGCTACTATTATCTTGCTGTCCAATTCTATCAATCATATTTCATCGTTTTATTTCATAATTCAGCTGCGATGTTTTTCTTTCCAGTAATACTTCGGTGATGAATGGCTTCCCTGGTTTTGTGCTGGGAATTATGATCATAATTCCATTCCATTTAATAAATGTGTTATTTTATATTTATGTATAGAATTTAGTTCATCTATTGGTACCAAAAAAATAAACATTTAAAAACGCAACGAAATCTAACATTAATGCCTTATTATTTATAGTTGGTTTGGCATTTTTTCTAATTGCGTTTTTTGAAAACCATTCAAATTAGCGGGTATCAACAACATCAATTCTCCGAACAATTAAGAAAAAAAGAAAGGGAATAAATTTTTATTTTACGTGCAAACTCAGTAAGGAATAGGAAACTTTCAAGCCTTTTCGGGATGTATGATAAGGAAGGAAAAGGATTCCTTCTCGCATTCGAAATATTCTTCCAAGGCGACGTATTCATTTCCAATTTTGTTGCCAATTTCAAGTTTGGTGTCGCTTTCATTCCTGCGATCATCTGGTTCATTATGTATACCCACATTTTTATATATAGCTTAACTGTGGTGTTGAATGATTAAATTTCAGTTTCTTAATGTTAAGAGAATTATTACCTTAGGATGTATATATTATATATATATATATATACACACATATATATATATATTATATATATATATATATATATATGTATATATATATACAAACACACACACACATATATATACATATATATATATATATATATATGTATAGAGAGAGAGAGAGAGAGAGGAGAGAGAGAGAGGAGAGAGAGATATGAGTATATCTATCCATCTATCTATCTATCTATGTATGGTTGTATGTGTGTATGTATATATATATATATATATATATAGGTATGTATATATACACACACATATATAAACGGGATTGCATAAGTAGGTCAGAACTACTGGAAATGCGGGTCCCAGATACAGAAAGGCGACCGTGGCTCGTTAATGCGTAATCGATAAGTTAAGATATTTGTCATCCTCAGGTAATACAGAATCAATAAGTCAAGATGTATACTGATGCTGGAGTGGGGTAGAAGGGGGGTGGGGGGTATGTAGTAGGGGATTAGAGGGGGGGGGGGTGTTAGGAATGAGGACGATGTGTAGGAGGACACTGTGGATAAGCAACACTCGTAAAAAAAAAAACGTAATTTTAATTAGAAATTCTCCGTAAAAATATACTGTTTTCAGCCGTATTTCAGTAAATACAGGCGACCTTAATTTTACTAAGCCTTTTTTTAGTTTATATGTGACATATCTGTTTTGACGTTGTTACTGTTTGTAGAATGATTATCGTTAATTTGTTCTCAACATTTATTTATTTCCTTATTTCCTTTCCTCATTGGGCTATTTTTCCCCGTCGGAGCCCTTGGGCTTATAGCCTCTTGCTTTTCCAACTAGGGTTGTAGCTTAGCTAGTAATAATAATACTAATAGGAATAATAATAATCTATTTTACGGTTTGGTGACCGTAATATCACTTCTTTACGTCAGTATATCCGATTTTAAAAAGCTAAATGACTGACAATATTTATTCCAGGATTTTTACTGTTTTTTTTTTTCTTTTTTTTTTCACGGGAAATTTTACCAGTGAACGATAGATAAAAGAAAGAAAAATGAGATAAGAAAAGTATTGGATGCTGATAATGGAAGCGGATGTATCATGTTTTGATGTACAAGACTCTTCTTACTAATGAACTATGATTTGGGTGATGATATGGCTTCTCGGATGGAGCTCTCCAGAGTTGGAAGCAGGTGATCACGTTTGTGGTTACTGATTAAAAGCGTAACTTTTGCGTAGGATCTGCTCGATTGATTTATATGATGTGGGGGCGATTGCAACAAGATTGCAACAAAAATCCATAATAATTGTAATTTATTATTATTATTATTATTACTTCTACCTTTATAAACATTGGTTATGGTAAATTATATCACTTCGATTAGCCAGTCATAGAATGTTTAACATACTGTAATTGCTATTTGCTATCCAATAGGTTTTTCATTTATATGACAGTACTGTTGATTCCTTACTTACTATTATTATTATTATTATTATTATTATTATTATTATTATTATTATTATTACTTCTACCTTGATAAACATTGCTTATGGTAAATTATATCACTTCGATTAGCCAGTCTTAGACTGTTTGACATAATTGCCATCTGCTATCCAATAGGTTGTTAATTCCTTTCTTATTTCAAATGCTTTTCCATTACACTCTTATGCAGTTTACGGATCCAAACGTTCTTTATAACTATTCCATTTGCACTTACTGCGTCTTTATTTTCCAAAGAAATTTTGATTTAGTGAGGCATTTTTATATCTTTTATTTTTTTTCCTCTCGTTATAGAATTTTGGTTTTGGAAGGATTTTTGTATTCCTGTTTTTTTTATTTATGTTGCTATAGATTTCGACTTTTGGAAAACTTCCAGCCTTATGGTATTATTGTCTTTTAGATTTACCCTTCCGGAAAGAAACCAATGTTGTGAATTAATCTTATGTCATTCTTTTTTTCCTAAGAATAATCGATTTTGATATCGTGGTGATAGCGCCCTTGTCTGGTGATTACCAGACTGGTGTTCGAATCCAGATCAAACTCGTTAGTTCCTTTGGTCTCTGCAACCTCACCATCCTTGTGAGCTAAGGATTAGGGTTTTGGGGAGTCTATAGATCTATCTGCTGAGTCATCAGCAGCCATTGCCTGGCCCTCCATGGTCCTAGCTTTAGTGGAGAGAGGGGCTTTGGCCGCTGATCATATTATGTAATATAGTCATTCTCTAGGGCATTGTCCTGCTTTATAGGGCGATGTTACTGCCTGTCATTCATGAGTGACCTTTAAACTTTTAAACAGTGAAGCAAAACTATTATATGAGGTCAAGAGAAAACTACGGAAAAGGAAGGAACAAGAATAATAAACCTACATTCCCTAGAACTCGTGAACTTATTTTCCCACCGATTGGAAATTTCTATGAATCACTCTGCATATAATCAAAGCTGGTCTCTAGTTAAAGTCACTTGTTTTCTTCGTTGCCGATGAATTTCTCATTTCAATAGGAACCAGTTGGACACTTTTTTTTTTTTCTTCAGCTCAATTTCAGATCTTTTTTTTATTTTGGCTTTTAAAATTAGTCTTTTTTTTTATAGTCTCAAAGGACTTGTATATTGCAACGCCTTCCAAAAATATCTTTCACTATACATTTTTGTTTAGGTTTAAATATGTTATGTTAAGGTCTTCCCTCATGTTGACTATGTATGTGTGTGTATATATGTATGTATATATATATATATATATATATGTATATATATACAGTGTATATATATATATATATATATATATTCGAAGTATCCCACTCTTCATAATCATGTAGGTTTTCGGTAATTGATTTTGCTATTATAGGTTAGATAGCTGTTGGTCTAATAGGATGAAAGTTGATGATACCAAAAACCTGATATTTTAATGGATACGTAAAAAGGAAATAGATGCAGTAGTAGACATTCCTCTTAAGGAAATGGTAAGCCTGCCTTCCAAGACACGAGAAGCAAGGAAGAAAGGTAGAAGTACCAAACATTGATATATATATATATATATATATATTACACTTATATAAATTGATAATCAATATTTATAAAATGTTTATAGCTTCCTATGAAACAAACACACTTGAAATCGTCTTTATTGTGTGACGTTGCCAAATCCCATGATATTTAATCGAGGTTGGTGTACTAAATTCCTTCTGGGCCATAGAACTCTATTTCTATTCTCCTAGAATCCTCTCCCCAGATTGTAATTCGCTCTCTTTCACATCTGCCTCTTATTCTCCATTGTTTGGTCCTGTTTCGTATTTTTAGTTATTAAACATATTTTTCTAAACCTAAAGTGGCAACTTGAGATTTCGATGTTTTCCACATTTTTGTAGCGTTTCTGTCAATTGCGTGTTGAAAGGCTTAAAGGTTTTAAAGGCCGCTCATAAATGGCAGAGGCAAGGGACAGTGACAGTGCCCTAGCAATCAGGACAATGCCCTAGAGACTGACCATATATTATATGATCAGCGCCCAAGCCTCCTCTCCACCCAAGCTAGGACCAGGGAGGGCCAGACAGTGGCTGCTGAGGACTCAGCAGATAGACCTATAGGCTCCCCCAAACCCCCCAACCTTAGCTCACAAGGATGGTAAGGTTGCAGACACTGATGGCACTAACGAGTCTGAGCGGGACTCGAACCCCCGTCCGGCAAGCGCAGGCAGAGACGTTACCAATCAGGCCACAGCAACCTCTAAAAACTCATTGGCCTAATCTTTCTCATGTTGTGGCTTTTTTGTAGCTTGGTAATTAGCTGATTTCGACAGTTTCCACATTTTTGTAGCGTTTCTGTCAATTTCGTTTCTTGAGTTCTAGTAAACTTATTGGTTTAATCTTTTTCCTGATGTAGTATTTATGCATGCGGCTTGGCAATTAACAGATTTTCAATTAATCAGCAGATTTAAACTGATTTTCATCTAATCAGCAGATTTATACTGTTACTATTCAATGATCCTTTACATCGTCTGTGTTAGTCTTTTCATTTTATGGATTTTAATAACTGTAGCCTAATTTTTCGTCCGCCTTTATCTCTTAATTCCAAATGATATTTTTTTTTTTCATTTTGTATCTTTACAAAATGGCATAAACTGTCGTATCCTTTGTGTATCCCTTCAAATATTCTTGAATTCTCTTGATTCCTTTTGTATCTTTACAATATCTCTTTCTCTATTTAGATTCTCTTGTCATTTCTGCTTCCATAACCCTATTCTTATTAATCTTTCAGACACAAGATTTTCTTTACCGCCTTTTCACTTATCACCCTGTTTTTGTGATTTTATTTCTCCATATAATGTAATACAGTGTATGTGTGGCTTCTTTTGTGCATATCTAGAAGTCTGTTTATAGTTTTTTATATAAATTACCTGTTTTAATGTTGATATTGTTATTAAGTTATGTCCTTATTTCCTTTCCTCCCTGGCTATTTTACCCCTGTTGGAGCCCTTGTGCTTATAGCAACCTGCATTTCTAACTAGGGTTGTAGTTTGGCTAGTAATAATAATAATATTAGTACATTTCGCTTTATTCTGCGATTCAATACTGTTACTACGTAAATAAAGTGATATTATTTTCAAGTTCCGCAGAATAATTATAATAATAATAAAGATTTACTAATAAGAGGTAATAGAAGACTTTTCTAAGTCCTTGCATGATTTCATAGGGAATGAAAACAGTAATGAATGTTAGTACTCGTGAAGAATATTAAAATTGCCTTTGACATGAAGTATTTGAGAACATTTCTGTAAAGAAGCAAAATTTTACTGATTTAAGTATGAACAAATTGTCTCATCAATTGCTGTTTTAAGGATACAGAACACACACTATCAACTATACTCTTTAATCTGAAGGAATTATTAATTAATGATATTGTTTTCTTTGTTGAATATCTGTTGAATAGAAATTGATATTTAACAGCTGATTCCCTATAACTGGCATTATATTGAAGTACTCTATGCATCTTTATATTTTCATTATATTAAAGTATATTTTTTTTTTTGGTTTCAGTATATGGACGTATGATTTTTTATTGGTGCATTACATTGAAGTATAATTTTTTATTGCAACAAATTTGTAATGATGTTCAACTTGGTAAAACTGGTATTGCACAGTCGTGACTGAGTACATTCTTATGCTTTTCATTTTTAACCGGGAATGTAGCTTCCTGTTAACATTATTCAAACTTCCTGTGTTTATTTTTAGGAGCTTTGCTTTTTGTTTACTGTTCCTGTAGTTTCTGCAACGAACGAAGTGCTTTATAGTTTCAATATTTATTTTAGTTGGTTTTAAAGTTCTTTTATTCAAGAGTAGAATTTTGCCATGAAACATATAAACACACTAGCTATAGGGCGATAAAGTACGCTACCTTTTTGATTTTTTAAACATAGATATGGATTTTATTTAACACTAAAGCCATTTCAATTCAATCATACATGTAAATATAAATAGACTTAGTATAATAATTCATATAAAATTCACTAGATATAAACTATATTCCTCATATTAGGCTTGACGTCATTCAGATTGACCTCTCTCTCTCTCTCTCTCTCTCTCTCTCTCTCTCTCTCTCTCCATTTGTTTCATTCAAGTATAGAAACGTTGTGTTTGTGCATGCAAACACTGTACGGAATTACTTAACTTCAGCTTTAGTTCAGCAACCGGCAGAATTAGACCTCGTT
>NC_090747.1:101019354-101035671 GCF_036898095.1 Palaemon carinicauda | reverse complement strand
AGAATTTCCATTTTCTTCTTTTTATAACAAATGATATCGGCATAAATAACCTTCAGTGTCAAGATGTCAGAAAACTCAAAATCCTTCTCTCTCTCTCTCTCTCTCTCTCTCTCTCTCTCTCTCTCTCTCTCTCTCTCTCTCTCGATGAAATTTAGTTCATTTGTCGTTGATAATTTAAGAACACGCTTATGGTAATAATTATCTCGAATTTGCATATTATCATAAACACTTTATACTCTCACCCTCTTTATCAGATGAATGCAGGTGTGTGTGTGTGTGTGGTGTTTTTTTTTTTTTTTTTTTTTTTTTTTTTTTTTTTTTTTTTTTTTTTTTTTTTTTTTTTTTCGCAAACGTCTTCTCAAGATTTCCTGGATTTTGGTCCAGACATTCAGTCTGTATATGATAGAGGGGGATGCCTGTGTACATAAATTTATGTACCTAAATATTTAGTCATTTTGACGGGTTGCGTACGCTGTTATTCTGTATTTTAGTTAATTATGGAAGCTGCATGAAGCCACAAGTGCTGAACTTTAATTGACTTTGGCTACAGGTTCGCTTGGGTGATTGGTTAATTTATACAAGGAACCTCAAATCAGAGCGACTTTAAAGGTAACGGCTGCAGTCTTCTTTATCAAATAGAATGGTAGATTTATTTGCGAATTTGAAAAGTAACAAACTTATATTCTTTTAGCAACATTGTAGTTGCTACACGAGCGAGTTGAGGAATTCCAAATTGCTATTTTTAATCGAATTGCTATTTTCATTTGTTTGACCAATTAGCGCTGCTTGCGACTTATCCTAAAAAGCTCATGTAAAAAATAAGAATTTTTATAACAATGATTGGTTCCGACTTCGCTGTATTGGAAAGTTGTGAGATTTTCTCTTTATGTTTTAATTGTTTAAAAAAAATAGTTTAGAACCGCAAATAAAGAGGTTTTGGGTAAATAGTTGGGTGAAGTTTTTGATCAATTACAGTTTCTGATTATTTAGGTCAGGTCGTATTTGCTGTATATCATTCTCGGAATTTGACTTTATTTTGATGTTAAGCAAAGACAATCATGTTATCTTGTATTGAAGGTTTTAGGCAAATAATATTATTGATTTTTATGCGACAAAAATAACTGTTTTTGAAGAAAGTTGTGGTGACCGATGTGGAAACGTCCTTGACTGGTAAACACCAGACTTGGGTTCGAATCCCGCTTAAACTCGTTGGTGCCTTTGGTCGTTGCAACCTCACAATCCTTGTGAGCTAATGATGGGTGGTTTGGGGGAGCTTATGGCTCTATCTGCTGAGTCATCAGCTGCCATTGCTTGACCCTCCTTGGTCCTAGCTTGGGTGGAGATGGGGTTTGGGTTTTGATCATATGTATATATGGTCAGTCTCTAGGGCATTGTCCTTCTCGATAAGGCAATGTCACTGTCCCTTGCCTCTGGCATTCATGGGCGGCCTTTAAACCTTTAAACAGAACTATAGTACCGTTCACATGTTCAGTTTAAAGGTCCCTCATGAATGGCAGAGGCAATGGACAGTGACAATGCTCTAGCAGGCTAATGTCATACGATCAGCAGGCAGACATATAGGCTCCCCAAATCCCCCATCCTTAGCTCATAAGGATGGTGAGGTTGCAGACACTACAAAAAACTATAGAGCTTGAGCGTCACTGGAAGCCCGTCCAGCAGATCGCTAGACAGGGTCGTTTCCAATGGGCTACTATTATCTTGCTGTCCAATTCTATCAATCATATTTCATCGTTTTATTTCATAATTCAGCTGCGATGTTTTTCTTTCCAGTAATACTTCGGTGATGAATGGCTTCCCTGGTTTTGTGCTGGGAATTATGATCATAATTCCATTCCATTTAATAAATGTGTTATTTTATATTTATGTATAGAATTTAGTTCATCTATTGGTACCAAAAAAATAAACATTTAAAAACGCAACGAAATCTAACATTAATGCCTTATTATTTATAGTTGGTTTGGCATTTTTTCTAATTGCGTTTTTTGAAAACCATTCAAATTAGCGGGTATCAACAACATCAATTCTCCGAACAATTAAGAAAAAAAGAAAGGGAATAAATTTTTATTTTACGTGCAAACTCAGTAAGGAATAGGAAACTTTCAAGCCTTTTCGGGATGTATGATAAGGAAGGAAAAGGATTCCTTCTCGCATTCGAAATATTCTTCCAAGGCGACGTATTCATTTCCAATTTTGTTGCCAATTTCAAGTTTGGTGTCGCTTTCATTCCTGCGATCATCTGGTTCTTATGTATACCACATTTTTATATATAGCTTAACTGTGGTGTTGAATGATTAAATTTCAGTTTCTTAATGTTAAGAGAATTATTACCTTAGGATGTATATATATATATATATATATATATATATATATATATATATATATATATATATATATATATATATATATATATATATATACACACATATATATATATATTATATATATATATATATATATATATATATATATATATATATATATGTATATATATATACAAACACACACACACATATATATACATATATATATATATATATATATATATATATATATATATATATAATATATATATATATATAATATATATATATATGTATAGAGAGAGAGAGAGAGAGAGAGAGAGAGAGAGAGAGAGAGAGAGAGGAGAGAGAGAGAGAGGAGAGAGAGAGAGAGAGAGAGATATGAGTATATCTATCCATCTATCTATCTATCTATGTATGGTTGTATGTGTGTATGTATATATATATATATATATATATATATATATATATATATATATATATATATATATATAGGTATGTATATATACACACACATATATAAACGGGATTGCATAAGTAGGTCAGAACTACTGGAAATGCGGGTCCCAGATACAGAAAGGCGACCGTGGCTCGTTAATGCGTAATCGATAAGTTAAGATATTTGTCATCCTCAGGTAATACAGAATCAATAAGTCAAGATGTATACTGATGCTGGAGTGGGGTAGAAGGGGGGTGGGGGGGTATGTAGTAGGGGGATTAGAGGGGGGGGGGGGGTGTTAGGAATGAGGACGATGTGTAGGAGGACACTGTGGATAAGCAACACTCGTAAAAAAAAAACGTAATTTTAATTAGAAATTCTCCGTAAAAATATACTGTTTTCAGCCGTATTTCAGTAAATACAGGCGACCTTAATTTTACTAAGCCTTTTTTTTAGTTTATATGTGACATATCTGTTTTGACGTTGTTACTGTTTGTAGAATGATTATCGTTAATTTGTTCTCAACATTTATTTATTTCCTTATTTCCTTTCCTCATTGGGCTATTTTTCCCCGTCGGAGCCCTTGGGCTTATAGCCTCTTGCTTTTCCAACTAGGGTTGTAGCTTAGCTAGTAATAATAATACTAATAGGAATAATAATAATCTATTTTACGGTTTGGTGACCGTAATATCACTTCTTTACGTCAGTATATCCGATTTTAAAAAGCTAAATGACTGACAATATTTATTCCAGGATTTTTACTGTTTTTTTTTTTTCTTTTTTTTTTTCACGGGAAATTTTACCAGTGAACGATAGATAAAAGAAAGAAAATGAGATAAGAAAAGTATTGGATGCTGATAATGGAAGCGGATGTATCATGTTTTGATGTACAAGACTCTTCTTACTAATGAACTATGATTTGGGTGATGATATGGCTTCTCGGATGGAGCTCTCCAGAGTTGGAAGCAGGTGATCACGTTTGTGGTTACTGATTAAAAGCGTAACTTTTGCGTAGGATCTGCTCGATTGATTTATATGATGTGGGGGGCGATTGCAACAAGATTGCAACAAAAATCCATAATAATTGTAATTTATTATTATTATTATTATTACTTCTACCTTTATAAACATTGGTTATGGTAAATTATATCACTTCGATTAGCCAGTCATAGAATGTTTAACATACTGTAATTGCTATTTGCTATCCAATAGGTTTTTCATTTATATGACAGTACTGTTGATTCCTTACTTACTATTATTATTATTATTATTATTATTATTATTATTATTATTATTATTATTATTACTTCTACCTTGATAAACATTGCTTATGGTAAATTATATCACTTCGATTAGCCAGTCTTAGACTGTTTGACATAATTGCCATCTGCTATCCAATAGGTTGTTAATTCCTTTCTTATTTCAAATGCTTTTCCATTACACTCTTATGCAGTTTACGGATCCAAACGTTCTTTATAACTATTCCATTTGCACTTACTGCGTCTTTATTTTCCAAAGAAATTTTGATTTAGTGAGGCATTTTTATATCTTTTATTTTTTTTCCTCTCGTTATAGAATTTTGGTTTTGGAAGGATTTTTGTATTCCTGTTTTTTTTATTTATGTTGCTATAGATTTCGACTTTTGGAAAACTTCCAGCCTTATGGTATTATTGTCTTTTAGATTTACCCTTCCGGAAAGAAACCAATGTTGTGAATTAATCTTATGTCATTCTTTTTTTCCTAAGAATAATCGATTTTGATATCGTGGTGATAGCGCCCTTGTCTGGTGATTACCAGACTGGTGTTCGAATCCAGATCAAACTCGTTAGTTCCTTTGGTCTCTGCAACCTCACCATCCTTGTGAGCTAAGGATTAGGGTTTTGGGGAGTCTATAGATCTATCTGCTGAGTCATCAGCAGCCATTGCCTGGCCCTCCATGGTCCTAGCTTTAGTGGAGAGAGGGGCTTTGGCCGCTGATCATATTATGTAATATAGTCATTCTCTAGGGCATTGTCCTGCTTTATAGGGCGATGTTACTGCCTGTCATTCATGAGTGACCTTTAAACTTTTAAACAGTGAAGCAAAACTATTATATGAGGTCAAGAGAAAACTACGGAAAAGGAAGGAACAAGAATAATAAACCTACATTCCCTAGAACTCGTGAACTTATTTTCCCACCGATTGGAAATTTCTATGAATCACTCTGCATATAATCAAAGCTGGTCTCTAGTTAAAAGTCACTTGTTTTCTTCGTTGCCGATGAATTTCTCATTTCAATAGGAACCAGTTGGACACTTTTTTTTTTTCTTCAGCTCAATTTCAGATCTTTTTTTTATTTTGGCTTTTAAATTAGTCTTTTTTTTTATAGTCTCAAAAGGACTTGTATATTGCAACGCCTTCCAAAAATATCTTTCACTATACATTTTGTTTAGGTTTAAATATGTTATGTTAAGGTCTTCCCTCATGTTGACTATGTATGTGTGTGTATATATGTATGTATATATATATATATATATATATATATATATATATATATGTATATATATACAGTGTATATATATATATATATATATATATATATATATATATATATATATATATATATATATATATATATATATATATATTCGAAGTATCCCACTCTTCATAATCATGTAGGTTTTCGGTAATTGATTTTGCTATTATAGGTTAGATAGCTGTTGGTCTAATAGGATGAAAGTTGATGATACCAAAAACCTGATATTTTAATGGATACGTAAAAAGGAAATAGATGCAGTAGTAGACATTCCTCTTAAGGAAATGGTAAGCCTGCCTTCCAAGACACGAGAAGCAAGGAAGAAAGGTAGAAGTACCAAACATTGATATATATATATATATATATATATATATATATATATATATATATATATATATTATATATATATATATATATACACTTATATAAATTGATAATCAATATTTATAAAATGTTTATAGCTTCCTATGAAACAAACACACTTGAAATCGTCTTTATTGTGTGACGTTGCCAAATCCCATGATATTTAATCGAGGTTGGTGTACTAAATTCCTTCTGGGCCATAGAACTCTATTTCTATTCTCCTAGAATCCTCTCCCCAGATTGTAATTCGCTCTCTTTCACATCTGCCTCTTATTCTCCATTGTTTGGTCCTGTTTCGTATTTTTAGTTATTAAACATATTTTTCTAAACCTAAAGTGGCAACTTGAGATTTCGATGTTTTCCACATTTTTGTAGCGTTTCTGTCAATTGCGTGTTGAAAGGCTTAAAGGTTTTAAAGGCCGCTCATAAATGGCAGAGGCAAGGGACAGTGACAGTGCCCTAGCAATCAGGACAATGCCCTAGAGACTGACCATATATTATATGATCAGCGCCCAAGCCTCCTCTCCACCCAAGCTAGGACCAGGGAGGGCCAGACAGTGGCTGCTGAGGACTCAGCAGATAGACCTATAGGCTCCCCCAAACCCCCCAACCTTAGCTCACAAGGATGGTAAGGTTGCAGACACTGATGGCACTAACGAGTCTGAGCGGGACTCGAACCCCCGTCCGGCAAGCGCAGGCAGAGACGTTACCAATCAGGCCACAGCAACCTCTAAAAACTCATTGGCCTAATCTTTCTCATGTTGTGGCTTTTTTGTAGCTTGGTAATTAGCTGATTTCGACAGTTTCCACATTTTTGTAGCGTTTCTGTCAATTTCGTTTCTTGAGTTCTAGTAAACTTATTGGTTTAATCTTTTTCCTGATGTAGTATTTATGCATGCGGCTTGGCAATTAACAGATTTTCAATTAATCAGCAGATTTAAAACTGATTTTCATCTAATCAGCAGATTTATACTGTTACTATTCAATGATCCTTTACATCGTCTGTGTTAGTCTTTTCATTTTATGGATTTTAATAACTGTAGCCTAATTTTTCGTCCGCCTTTATCTCTTAATTCCAAATGATATTTTTTTTTTTTCATTTTGTATCTTTACAAAATGGCATAAACTGTCGTATCCTTTGTGTATCCCTTCAAATATTCTTGAATTCTCTTGATTCCTTTTGTATCTTTACAATATCTCTTTCTCTATTTAGATTCTCTTGTCATTTTCTGCTTCCATAACCCTATTCTTATTAATCTTTCAGACACAAGATTTTCTTTACCGCCTTTTCACTTATCACCCTGTTTTTGTGATTTTATTTCTCCATATAATGTAATACAGTGTATGTGTGGCTTCTTTTGTGCATATCTAGAAGTCTGTTTATAGTTTTTTATATAAATTACCTGTTTTAATGTTGATATTGTTATTAAGTTATGTCCTTATTTCCTTTCCTCCCTGGGCTATTTTACCCCTGTTGGAGCCCTTGTGCTTATAGCAACCTGCATTTCTAACTAGGGTTGTAGTTTGGCTAGTAATAATAATAATATTAGTACATTTCGCTTTATTCTGCGATTCAATACTGTTACTACGTAAATAAAGTGATATTATTTTCAAGTTCCGCAGAATAATTATAATAATAATAAAGATTTACTAATAAGAGGTAATAGAAGACTTTTCTAAGTCCTTGCATGATTTCATAGGGAATGAAAACAGTAATGATGTTAGTACTGTGAAGAATATTAAAATTGCCTTTGACATGAAGTATTTGAGAACATTTCTGTAAAGAAGCAAAATTTTACTGATTTAAGTATGAACAAATTGTCTCATCAATTGCTGTTTTAAGGATACAGAACACACACTATCAACTATACTCTTTAATCTGAAGGAATTATTAATTAATGATATTGTTTTCTTTGTTGAATATCTGTTGAATAGAAATTGATATTTAACAGCTGATTCCCTATAACTGGCATTATATTGAAGTACTCTATGCATCTTTATATTTTCATTATATTAAAGTATATTTTTTTTTTTGGTTTCAGTATATGGACGTATGATTTTTTATTGGTGCATTACATTGAAGTATAATTTTTTATTGCAACAAATTTTGTAATGATGTTCAACTTGGTAAAACTGGTATTGCACAGTCGTGACTGAGTACATTCTTATGCTTTTCATTTTTAACCGGGAATGTAGCTTCCTGTTAACATTATTCAAACTTCCTGTGTTTATTTTTAGGAGCTTTGCTTTTTGTTTACTGTTCCTGTAGTTTCTGCAACGAACGAAGTGCTTTATAGTTTCAATATTTATTTTAGTTGGTTTTAAAGTTCTTTTATTCAAGAGTAGAATTTTGCCATGAAACATATAAACACACTAGCTATAGGCGATAAAGTACGCTACCTTTTTGATTTTTTAAACATAGATATGGATTTTATTTAACACTAAAGCCATTTCAATTCAATCATACATGTAAATATAAATAGACTTAGTATAATAATTCATATAAAATTCACTAGATATAAACTATATTCCTCATATTAGGCTTGACGTCATTCAGATTGACCTCTCTCTCTCTCTCTCTCTCTCTCTCTCTCTCTCTCTCTCTCTCTCTCTCCTCTCCTCTCTCTCTCTCTCTCTCTCTCTCTCTCTCTCCATTTGTTTCATTCAAGTATAGAAACGTTGTGTTTGTGCATGCAAACACTGTACGGAATTACTTAACTTCAGCTTTAGTTCAGCAACCGGCAGAATTAGACCTCGTTTCAAAGTGACCACTAGTCCAGATAATTAAGTCGACTTTCCTAATCTTGCCTCCTCTGTCTTCCTCGTGCGAATAGAATAGCAATGCCTGTTCCAATTTCCCCTCCTTTGAGAAGTACACAAGAACGAGCAATGTATAATATATATGTTTGTGTTTGTGTGCGTCTTTGGGTCATACGATTGTTGTATAATGTATTGAACAATGTATATTGTTGTCATTACGGCCATGTTGCTGATTTGATTAATTCTGGTTTTGAGTTTTCCCCAAGAATCTTGTTACCTTCTCACTTGGTGCTGTCCTTGTCAAGCATAATTCTCTCTCTCTCTCTCTCTCTCTCTCTCTCTCTCTCTCTCTCTCTCTCTCTCTCTCTCTCTCTCTCTCTCTCTCTCTCGTCTCTCTCTCTCTCTCTCTCTCTCTCTCTCAATAGTTTTGAGGCATTTAAAAGATTTACATGTGTGTGCAAGTGAAAACATCTCCCTAATGTAATAAAAAGCAAGTGCAAGTGTCTGGCTATATATATATATATATATATATATATATATATATATATATATATATATATATATATATATATATATATATATATCTAGGCTATAACCCTAGTTGGAAAGCAGGATGCTATAAGCCCAAGGGCTCCAACAGAGAAAAATAGCTCGGTGGGGAAATGAAACGAAATAATTAAACTACAAAAGAAGTAATGAACAACTGATATTAAATGTTTTTACGAACAGTTCTTACTACAACCAGGCTTTCCCTTATTAGCAATAGATCGAAAGTCTCTACTAAATCATGAATTTGATTAATTGTTTTAATATAGGGAAAGGTTTGTTTGGTACTTATTCAGAAATATATTAAGGACGTTAGATCTATTTTAACTTTCAACATTTTTCGTCCTACCTTTTTCTAATATTTTTTTCAGAATCTACTCAAATTTATTATTAAAGTTATTAAAATTATTATTATTATTATTGTTAAAAGTATTAGAATTAATGTTATTAAAATTATTAAAACTATTAATATTATAATTATTAATATTATTGTTATTAAAAGTATTAAAATTATTAGAATTATTATTATTAAAATTATTAGAATTATTATTATTGAAATTATTAAAACTATTAATATTATTGTAATCCTTAAAATTATTTTTATTGAAATTATCAAAATTATTATTATATGGACCCCCTTTTCTTCCATTTTTCTTTTGACTCTGGAGACTTTTAACCTTTTCTTCATGGAAATCATTTTCTCTTGAAGAATCTCTCTCTTCTAGGATTTTGTATATGTAAATGTGTCAGCCAAGACTGTGAAATTTCTTTCTTTCTGAGGAATCAAAAGATGAATTTCTCTTTTATCTTATGGAAATGCAAAAAAAAGAAAGGTAAAGAAAAAAGGCATTTCTATTTCGCGTAATCTATTGTCCCGGAAGAAATCAGTTCTCTTCTTCAAGCGCCAGTGACGATATTATTATTATTATTATTATTATTATTATTATTATTATTATTATTATTATTATTATTATTATTATTATTACTGTTATCATTATTATTATTATTATTATTATTATTTTGATAATTTTTACAATTTTTATTATCATTTTTTTTATTATTACTTTTGTTGTTATTATTATAATTATTATTATTATTATTATTATTATTTTTATTATCATTACTTTTATTATTATTATTATTATTATTATTATTTTATTATTTTTACTATTTTTATTATTATCGTTATTTTTATTATCATTACTTTTGTTATTATTATTATTACTTGCAAAGGTACAGCCCTAGTTGGGAAAGCAGGATGCTATAAGACCTAGGGCTCCAACTCCGAAAATAGCCCAACGAGGAAAGGAAATATGAAAATAGATAAACTATACGTAATGAATGATTAAAGTAAAATATCTGAAGAAGAGTAGAAATATTAAAATAAATCTTTCATATATAAACTAAAGAAATTTCAAAAAATAAAAGGAAGAGAAATAAGATAGAATAGTGAACATGAGTATTATTTTATCGTTCAGGTTTTCGAATATTTTTGGGGAATGCATAGTTTTTTTTTTTTTTATACGAGAGATTTCGTCTTTTCGATTTTACTTTTCTTTTTCATAGATACAGAGGAGATTGACTTTATTTCTGGAATGGGATTTTGTGCATGGGAAGGATTTGGGGTTCGGTTTCAATACTTGTGTATTCGTTTTTTGTTTTTTTTTCTGCAAGATATTTGATTTAATTTATGTATATTGAGTATAAACACACACATTCACACACACACACACACACATATATATATATATATATATATATATGTATGTATATATATGTATGTATATATAGATATATAGATATATAGATAGATATATAGATAGATAGTATGACTTTACTACTGCATTAGGCATAGGTAACAGACTTCGGTGCTTACCTACAGTGCTGTATTTAGATGTGTCTACTTGCATAATAGTTACAGCTCCTTTTAGTAACGGACCAATTGTATATACAAATACACGCACATATATGTATAAGTGTATATCTATATATAGTTTTTATATATAATATATACATATATATATATATATATATATATATATATATATATATATATATATATATGTGTGTGTGTGTGTGTGTGTGTGTATGTATGTATATGTGTATGCATTAAGATTTCCGTATCATACTCCAGTTTTTACCTCCGCCAACGAAGTTAGGATAAGGTAATGTTTTCGCCGCTTTTTGCGTGTTTGTACTTATTTGTGAATAGCTTCCTGGTCACAATTTTAATCGTTGACTAAGGAAACTTGCAGGGATTAACTGTTAAGCAATCATATAAGTTCGTACATCGTTGTCATAGAGACTTCAAACTTGGTTCATAGTTGAGTGTATGGAAATCCGCTCCAATTAATACATGTTAAGGTCAAAGGTCAAGGTCATTGTCAAGCAAAATGTCCAATCACGTAATCAGTCATAAGTTTGGGGATCGTTGTCACAGAGACTACAAACTTGGTTCATATTCAAGTGTATGAAAATCAACGCCAATTAATAAATGTTAAGGTCAAGGTCAAGGTCAAGGTCATTGTCAAGCAAAATGTCCAATCACGTAATCAGCCATAAGTTTGGGGATAGTTGTCACAGAGACTACAAACTTTGTTTGTATTTAAAGTGTATGAAAATCAATGCCAATTAATACATGTTAAGGTCAAAGGTCAAGGTCGAGCAAAAGGTCGAGAAACAAGCTGCTGTTGCGGAGGTCTGCGCTCTACTGAGTGCCCCTCTAGTTTAAGTAAATTCTCGAACCATCAAAAGCTCCTCTGACGCGTGTTTTAAAACCGCAATGTCAAATACATGAAATTCTTGACTCGTCGAAATAACAAGCTCTTCGCCATACGTGACTGACGGGATCTTGAATTAGGCGGCGTTTCCTCATGAATAATTGAAGATTCTCACGAGATCTCGTCCCTATTAACTTTATGAATTATTCCCCTTAAAGTGCCAGACTCCGGGTTTCTTCCTTTTTAAGCGGAATTAAAAGGCACGGGGTGTCTAATTATCCCCTTGGGTGTAGCTATGAATTTTTAATAAAGGGGGTGGGGGCTTTGGGGGCGGGGGGGGGGGACCTGGAGAAGGAGGGTCTTTTGGGGAGAAATATAGTTGAGGGTGGGACCTACAGTAAGCTTTATAGGCCAGTTGGAAGGTATTAATGGATTACTTGTTATTTTTTTATTACATAGGGGAGAGGTTTTTACTTACACACACAGCTATAATTTTTTTTTAATTTATGTATATATATATACTGTGTATATATATATATATATATATATATATATATATATATATATATATATATATATATATATATATATAATATGTGTGTGTATGTAATAATAGTTGGAGTTTATTAGTCATTGAGATATAACATCCAACAGAAATATTTTCAATGATTTTGAATAGCAAAATAATACAACGTATTGAATTTCTTTAGAAATAAGTACTGACGAAAGAACTTTTAGTATAATGATTATTATCCAGTTTTCTATTCTCAATTCTCAGTTATGTAATCGTAACTGCTGTAAGTTAATATTTTGTTATATTGGATTATATCGTGGTCAATGTTTCAGCGAAATACCTACACTAACTACATGGACAAAATATTGCTGTAGATATTGTTAAAAGGATAAAATTTTCGTCCGTGTGTAAAACAGTAACGAGAATTAGGAAGTTGACCGTTTTGTGACATAGTCATTACTTAAGAGGAATTTTCTCATATCGCAAATACTGAAACGTTTTAAATGTCACAGATTCTTCATTTTGTAATGCTTTGTTTTGTGTTGTCTTTTAAATCTGAATTAACATATTGTTCTTTTTTAATGATGAATAAAATGTAGTATGATTTAGCTTACATTATTTAGCACATGATAGTGTGCTGTTATTTTACTCTTGATATTTGCCATATCTCATGAACTTTTGCGTAACAATCTCTCATCTTGAATCGTGATATTTAATTCTCATTGTTCCGTTTACAAAATATTTTCCACGAACATTCATGTATCATCCGTCACCCTTGCTCATTCATCCTATACCCTTACCAGTCCCCCTCAAAAAAATGTTGATAAATGTCATACTTGATGGATGAATGCTAATTGCAGTGAAAATGTCTCAAATCTCTGAATGTGTTTTATTAAGCGAGGGGAAATACGCCGAAGATTAACTTTTAACTCTAAAAGTTAAAGGCCACGAACAGCTAAAGGACATATTGGTAAATAATTTGAAATTATTATATCCTTAATCACGGTAATTTTAAGGAAGAAATTGGCTCTCAATCCTGACTGAAGTACGTCATAAATATGTGATCTCAGTCTTAAATGGTTTTTAGTGATGCTCGCTCGGAATTATAACATAGAAATGGTTCCTATTGAAGCTGGCTATGAAGTATAACCTAGAAATGATCACTTGTGATGCTGACTAGGAATTATAACATAGAAATGGTTCCTACTGATGCTGGCTATGAAGCATAACCTAGAAATGATCACTTGTGACGCTGGCTAGGAATTATAACAGGAATGATTCCTACTGATGCTAGATAGGAATTATAACCTAGAAAGTATTACTACTGATGCTGGCTAGGAAATATAACGTAGAAATGATTCCTACTGATACTAGCTTGGAATTATACCCTAGAAATCATTCCTAGTGATGCTGGCTAGGAATTATAATAGAAAGGTTTCCTAGTGATGCTAGCTAGAAATTATAACCTAGAAATGATTCATAGTGATATTAGCTAGGAAATATAACCTAGAAAGTGTTACTAGTTATGTTGGCTAGGAATTATAACCAGAACTGATTCCTAGTGATGCTGGCTATGAATTATAACCTAGATAGGATTCCTAGCAATGCTGTCTAGGAATTATAACCTAGAACTTATTCCTAGTGATGCTGGGTAGGCATTATAACCTAGAAATGATTCCTAGATGCTGGCTAGGAATTAAAACTCAGAAACTATTTCTAGTGATGCTGGCTAGGAACTATAACCTAGAAATTATTCTTCGATGCTGGCTAGGAATTATAATCCAGAAACTATTTCTAGTGATGCTGGGTATGAGTTATAACCTAGAAATTATTCCTAGATGCTGGCTAGGAATTAAAACCCAGCAATGTATCTTTGAATTGGTAGCGAAGAGAACCTGGCACTATTAGGCGGATTAGTGTTCAGGATAAACGCGAACGAGAACACAAGGTCGATCGTATTGTCTAAACACTCGCGATGTATTTGATTTCAAAGCGAGCCATCTCTCGTGCTCATATTATGGAAGGGTTTAAAGGGTCAAGGGAATTTATATCTTCTCGCTTCTCTCTCTCTCTCTCTCTCTCTCTCTCTCTCTCTCTCTCTCTCTCTCTCTCTCTCTCTCTCTCTCTCTCTCTCTCTCTCTCTTTATTAACTATTCTGGTGGAGTCTAAGCTTAATTTATATGTCAAGGTGTCATACTGCGTGGTTTCGGTTGTCTGGTATTAATAATTGAAATTATATATACAACAACAACAATTGCAGCATTTCTAGTCCACTGCAGGAAAAAGGTTTCAGACATGTCTTTATTCATGCCTGTGGTTAGGTCACTTTTTATCACCACGCTGGCCAGTGCGGATTGGTGATGGTGGGAGACTTTCGTCTGATAGCTCGCAGGAAACCAACCTAGTATGGGAGATCCTGACTAGTACAGCTTAGCTGATTACGGTGATAGGCAGACCATTTCACCATGTTAAGGTATCCCCGCTCATAAAGGGGGTAATATGTATATATATATATATATATATATATATATATAATATATATATATATATATATATATATATATATATATATATATATATATATATATATATATATATATGTGTGTGTGTGTGTGTAAGATATATTTGATTAAACTTATATAATGTAATAATTGTACTGGTAGTTGCATCGAGATAATTTCGGTTTAAAAAACATAATGTATAATAGTAATGTTAATACTAAATGATACGTTAATTGGGAAAAGTGGGTGTATAAATGAGAAACGAATTAATTGTGTTCTTAATTCACTTCATTTGCATCAACGAGACGTAATTACTTTAGCATAAGGTAACTTGTGATAATAAAAGTATTATTCATTCTTCATAAAAAGAAAATAGCTTTAAGGAATACGAAAGAAATGCTTTTGTGAATTCATTTTTTAATTTGGATGTTAATTGTTTTATCATTTATATATATATATATATATATATATATATATATATATATATATATATATATATATATATATATAGTTTTTTATATTTTTACTTAATATTCTGAGATCTGAATAATGAGAAAGGACAATGTTTTATATTACACTTTGCCAGATAATTCCTAATCAATCAATCAATCAATTATATGACACTTCTGTTCAAAATTATTCGTTCATTTTTGTCTATTTTTGACTAAATAGTCATGCTATATATTTGCGTAAGTTAATGGTGTCATTTTACTGCTATTTATTAAAGACACTTTATATATATATATATATATATATATATATATATATATATATATATATATATATATATATATATATATATATATTCTCAACACGTGTCGACACAAAATAATAAATGTTGACTTGAAAACTATCCGAAGCCCAGATTTTCCAGAGAGGTTCTGTATCGATTTCTTGACACCACTGAGATAGTGTTTATATATATATATATATATATATATATATATATATATATATATATATATATATATATATATATATATATATACATATATATATATATATATATATATATATATATATATATATATATATATATATATATATATATAAATGACGTATTATGTATCTCACAGAGGCTATTAATGTACAACTCAGTCTGTTTCCACTTTAATTGAAACATAGAGACCTCGTTTAGTGTTTGTGTCACCGTCATGTGAATGCAACTAACATCGTCGCGACATGAATGAAATGACATGAGCCTCCACTCGAACGCATGAGGTGACTTTACCCTTGAAGTCACTTCAAACAATCTCAGGAGATATCACTTCCTGTATCATCTTTAATACTGTTGATGATGATGATATGTAACAAGAGTGGTTTGAGATTCCTACCTCCGACAAAGAGGTCATGAAGTCGAGTAGGTTTATTTATTTGTTTACATATTTGTCTGTGTCTATCTGTCTAACTGTTGACAGGATTACGTCAAAACTACCCGACAGATTTTAACGGATTTTTCACCACAGATAGATCGTAGGTCATGGACGATCCCATTGAATTTTGTAGATGATCCAGATCCAGTTCCGGATTCTAGATCCGGATTTAAATGTTTTGCCATTTACTGTCAACATATGAAAATGGGCGTGTAGTATCCGTAGACTTTAATTAAATGTTACAGCAGATTCATCCAAGTCAGCA
>NC_090747.1:101006854-101011854 GCF_036898095.1 Palaemon carinicauda | reverse complement strand
TTTACTTGACAATTTTATAATTAGTATAATGTGAAAAATCCATTTAATTAATTTCTTAATTATTACAATGGGAATTATTCAGTTTAGTTCATTTTTAATTAGTACAATTTGAAAGATTCCGTTTAATTAATTTTCTAATCAGTACATATTTAATCTGCCAGACATTATCATAATCAAATCCTTGCTTTTAAACCCGGTTTCTCACTCATAATCTCATGGCGTGTTTCAGTGTATTTTAGGCTTACTTTTCTACCATTTAATTTTTCTTTTTTGAATTTCTTTAGGACTAAGAAACATGCCTTTAACAAATTTTTATTTCGGGTAATCTTCATTTATTATGTATTGATATATATTGAATTATGTGTTTGACTAATTTTCCTTTGCAATTATGCAGAAAATAAAACTTATTTTGTAATATTTAGCAAAATTCTAAGTATGATGAAAATCAAAAATAAAAAATATTTCATATGCACACATTGAATTATTTTACAAAACTTAATTTGTAAATATAAAAAACGATAGAATTCTTGGTATACTAAAAAAAAGTTAGATTTTCTGAACATTTAGAATTCTGGTAATGCAGATGCTGTTTATTAAAATGGATGATTATCTATTTTTTTTTCTTAAACATTGGCTTCATTTCCAGATATTTGAAATCATAACTATAATCAATATCGTGTAATTTGTAAAATGCTTCACCCACTTCGAATCTCTGATGAGATGGAATGCTTTAGTAGTGAATTTTCATTAGCCACAAATACGCGTTTGCAATATTAAAACTGGAAACAGTTAATTCGCTACGGTATGAAGCTCGTACATATGAACGACTGAATTTTGTTTCTCTCGAAAATTTTTGGGGTGAGGCATATTTTTCAAAATATTTATTCTATGATGCAAATCGGTAAACAGGAATTTTTCGTTAGTTTATTTTCATATTTTTTATTCTATCTTTCATATGCATTTTGTTTAGAATATATTTTTTTTCTGACTGCATTTTTATATTATTATCACATTGGTTCTATTAATTTGAAAAATTTATAGCCATAGATCCAAGTTTATATACATTTATTTACTGTGGTTTAAGAATTCAAGAGTAAGTTTCAGATGACGTAATAGCTTTTACAGTACATGGGACGTCATAAACAATTATATTTTCAGTAATTGTTCCTGGCCACAACCAGCAGGGATTAACTGTTATGTAAAAAAATCTGGAAATTATTAAATTTTGAAAGGTCAAGGTCACTGTCAAGCAAAATTATTCACGTAATCAACCATATGTTTGAACATCGTTGGTTGATTTTAAACCTGGTTCATATTTGTATGAAAATCCACGCTAATTAATACTTGTTAAAGTCAAAGGTCAAGGTCAAGGAAAAGGTCGAGATATAAGCTGCCGCGTCGAAGGTCTGCGCTCAATTGAGTGGCCGTCTAGTTTACATTTATAATACGAAGCTCAGTTAATATTACTGGGAAAAAGTATATTGTTAAGTTTGCGTAATACATCACCTTCAAGTTAAAATGCCAAGGTTTAATTACCTAAGCGTTGCAGTCAAGTTTGTTATGATAGCAAGCTACTATTGTGATGAACCTACACTCTGGCGAATGAATTTCCACATATTTTGGTCATATTTTTTCATTCATGAATCTTAAAGTTTTCATCCAGCGGATTATCGTTTTAGCTCGTTTATGAAAAAATACTTAATTTATTTAATTAAAAAAAATCTTTCTTTTTCATGGAGTTTGAAAGCAAGCTTTAATGATTTTCTAGCCACTAAACTTAATTGTGTTGCTTATATGATAAATTCCAAGAATAAGAACTTTGAGTAGTCAACTTTTTATAAATTTTGCTCTTTGATCAACTTCAATTTTTCAGTAATTTTTACATAACTTTTCGTGAAGCCGTCAGCATTCAATCATATTTTTGTGTTTGTTTGTTTTCCTGACCTAGGATTATCATGTTTAGTTTTGCACTAACGTCTAAAGCGTTCCTTGCTAAATTGTCTCAGTTTGATTTCACAATGCCTGGTGGTGTCTATACAAGCATATACAAGCAAAGACCTTGATGACTGTGCCTGAGCGGTGTGTTGATCTGCTTTTCAAATATGACAGAAATTGATAAAAGAGATTCACATGCTGCGGGAAATAACCGTGCGGCAGAATAACCGGACGGTAGTGATTTCCAAACCGCATGTTCCGCACCGCATGGTTAAGAATGCTTATCTTTTTCTATCTCTTCTTATCTTCAACAACACCGTCGAAAATTTTTCATTAATGTCTTCTACTGTGAAGTTTTTGATTGGTATCTTTTAATCTAAGAATGCTGACTGACTTTTGAGAAAGTAGATTCACACGCTGCGGGAAATAACCGCGCGACAGAATAACCGGACAGTAGTGATTTCCAAACCGCATGTACCGCACCTCATGGTTTAGAATACATATCTTTTTCTATCTCTTCTTATCTTCAACAACACCGTCGAAAATTTTTCATTAATGTCTTCTACTGTGAAGTATTTGATTGGTATCTTTTAATCTAAGAATGCTGACTGACTTCTGATATTAAAAATGATGATTGACGTCTTGACGTAAGAAATAATGACGCCTTCTTCTATTGAAATTTTGATTGATGTCTCGTGATATACAAAATTTCGATTGATTTCGTCTGAGGTAAAAGTATTGAATGATGGCATATATACGATTTTGATTGATACTTTTGATACAGAAATCTTGAATGATGTCTTTATATAAAGATTTTGATCATATATTTGATAGGAATCTTTTCAGTGTTCTTTTGTTATAAAGATTTTCATTCTGTCTTTTATATAGAAATGTTGATCGATATATTCGTATACTATCTCATTTGATATAAAGATTTTGATCATAAATTTGATAGAGATCTTTTTATTGTTCGTTCATGATAAAGATTGTCATTATAACTTTGGTATAGAAATGTTCATTGATAGATTTTGATTCAAAATAAACATAGAGATAACTTCAAATTTAAGAATATTTTTTTTCTTTTTTTAATCCAGGTCAGAAATTATCCTATATCTGTCCCTGTCTCGTGCATTCAACCAATCTGTCCATGAGAGAGGGAGAGAGAGAGAGAGAGAGAGAGAGAGAGAGAGAGAGAGAGAGAGAGAGAGAGAGAGATGACCAATTCGTTCATATATATATATATATATATATATATATATATACATATATATATATATATATATATATATATATATATATATATATATATATATAGAGAGAGAGAGAGAGAGAGAGAGAGAGAGAGAGAGAGAGAGAGAGAGAGAGAGAGAGAGAGAGAGAGAGAGAGAGAGAGAGAGAGAGATCTGATTTTTCAAAATATTTGTCTATGGCCTCCTGTATCTGTTATAGTTTTGCAAACGTTTGGTTCAAGTAATAAGAACAGTCTATTACTGTTCCCTGATACCTAATTATTACTGGAACACAATGCAGCTCCTCTATCAATAATAGCAAACAGTTCATCAGGTTGTTGTGCGTGAACGTTCGAATGGAAAGCTGAAAAACGTTCATCTGGCCAATGGTAGCTTTTGTTAATTAAAATATATACATTGCGAAAGGAAATTCATTTTTTACTTTTCTAGGAGCATTAGATATTTATTTTCAGGGCAACGCTTACGCTTAAGCCAGTTTGTAATGTTCATGTTTTGCAGTGAAATTGCGTTTGTGGGCAAATGTTCAACAAGTTTGCAATGTTCATGTTTTGTAGTGAAGTGCATTTGTGGGCAAACGTTCAACAAGTTTGTAATGTTTATGTTTTGCAATGAAGTGCGTTTGTGTGCAAATGTCCAACAATTTTGTAATGTTCATGTTTTGCAATGAAGTGCGTTTGTGTGCAAAAGTTCAAGAAGGTTGTAATGTTCATGTTTTGCTGTGAAATTGCGTTTGTTTGCAAATGTCCAACAATTTTGTAATGTTCATGTTTTGCAATGAAGTGCGTTTGTGTGCAAAAGTTCAAGAAGTTTGTAATGTTCATGTTTTGGCCCGAAATAGGGTTGTGTGCAAACGTTAACAAGTTTGTAATGTTCATGTTTTGCAGTGAAGTGCATTTGCGGGCAAAAGTTCAAGAAGTTTGTAATGTTCATGTTTTGGACCGAAATGGGGCTGTGTGCAAACGTTCAAACTGGATACCTTATCTTATAAGAGCAGTGGTTTTCAACCTTATTTCCCCTTGCATCTTCTATTAACGTATTCTTTTCCCATTTGTATGGGGTAAGCACGGTTGCCTTTTTTTTAAAGTGTTGTTTAGACTTTGGAGTAGACCGTAGTCCCGATCGGCTGCCCTGCCTGACATCGCTTAGACCCCGGTAGCGTATGATCATGTGTTGTACCAGTAACCAGTGTCCTTCCTCCCTGCAGCGAGGGGTCATCCTTTCACCATATGTCAGAATGTTATTCATCTCTCCTATCCTAGATAGGATAGATTGCAGCGTCCAAAGGAACTAACGAGTTTGAGCGGGACTCAAACCCCAGCCTGGCTTTCACTAGTCAGGGACGTTACCACATCGGCCACCATAACCTTACTATTATGATTTTAAAGATCATATATGACTACATTTACGTTTTCTGATGTACTGTACATTCGCAGATGATCAGACAGCTTCAGCCATTATATGGAGTTTAAAATACATCCCCGTTCCCATCCACACTTGTACCACACACCCGAGAGCTTTTATTGTCTAAGTATTAAAGGAACTTGAGGTATTCTTAATTTGATTTGTGCATGTACCAGAATCCCCATTAGCCTTAAGCGGGGTTTACACGGTCGAACGCAGTTCGACAGACAAGTTTGAAGTGATTTTCCAACGTGTGATCGAAGTATTTGGTTGTCGAAAACGTTTGTAGAACGGTTCGAAAAATGTCTGTTTTCGCCTGACTTTAGTGGGCGGGGCATCATTGTCCACAAACCTTAAGCATTTGTGACTGACTCCACCTCTTCGAACCGTTTGACAAGCAGGTTCGACAACCGA
>NC_090747.1:100994354-100996854 GCF_036898095.1 Palaemon carinicauda | reverse complement strand
CTTTGTCTCTCCATCTAATTCTCTGCCTCCCTCTTGATCTTCTCCCCCTTACAGGTTCCTCCCCACCATCCATCCTCACCATCTCAGTCTTATCATCTCTGTAATCTTTATTACGCGTGCCATTTCTCCTCAATCCCTCCTCACCATCCATTCTTACCACGTGCCCACACCATCTAAGTCGTGATACTTTTATCATCTCAGTAGTCTAAATTTCTTATTGGCGACCTTTCAAAAAGAAAATAATCACATTTGTTTTGTTAACTGCAATTTGAAACATCGATTGATATATATCATTCCTCTTATGTCAGTTTTTACAACATGCCGATGTATCATTAACTTTGTTTAAATGTCATAGTTCGACAAATAGTTTCGAAGCAAAGTGTTGTTTGTGACGAATCTGTCAGCTATCTAGCCTTCTTTATGAGAGAAACTTTTGAATTGCATTGTGTTCTTAGAGCAGTTTTATAGTTCAATTTAAAATTCAATTCATTGTTTATAGAAAAGGTGAATGATTGATTAATTGATTTAAAGTTTTCTGGCATCCTGACATCTAAAAAGGTGAATGAAAGAAACGTTTGAATTCCATCTTGATTTTAGAGCAGTTTTATTGTTCAATCTAAAACTCAATTCATTGTTTATAGAAAGGGTGATTGAAAAAAAACGTTTGAATTACATCATGATCTTCGAACAATTTTATAGTTCGATTTAAAACTCAATTCATTGTTTATATAGTGTGAATGAAAGAAACGTTTGAATTGCATAACGTTCACAGAACAGTTTTATAATGCAATATAAAAGACAATTAATTGTGTATAAAAATATAGATTTCCTATTAATAATTTTTTTTTAAATACGTCCATTAATATTTATTGTTAATGAAATGACTAATGTCTAACTCTGATTTGTGTTTTCACAAGGAATATTGAAATCAGCTTGATGCATTATCAAGAGATTTTCCCTTTACATAGAAGTTCAGGGGCAAATAATATTGTCTCCTTTGTTCTTAAAAGGATATATATCATTTATTAAAATACATTTCATTTCATAATGTTATCATTTTACGAACCTTAAGTTTTGCTAATGCACAATGCGCTGATTCGTTTTGTTGAAATTACATAATCTCTTAAGGAGAAATGATAACAATAACAAGAGTATGTTGAATTAATATTTCCATGAGGGTAAACTGAGCACATAATAATGATAAAATCGCTTTAAGTATCGACCCGTCTTGTGTGTGTGTGTGTGTGTGTGTGTATGTTTGAGTGTGTGGACGCGCTCATGAACGAAAACATGGAACAAAAGACAATATTGATCTCTCTCTCTCATTATATGCAATTCTTGAGCGATTACCAGGAAGAAGTTGAACTTGCAGGAAACAGAGAAAAGGCACGAGCCAGGAGGGGAGTGAAGTGTATCTGGAGAGAGGGGGTATATGAGAGAAGGTGGGGGGGGGGTTAAGTGGGAGGAATTACTGAAGATGCAGGCGGAGAAATTTGTAGGTTTACTACGTAGAAAACTAGAGGAGCATTTAGTAGAGCGCAGACCTCCTCCGCGGCACCTTATTTCTCGACCTTTTGCTTGACCTTTGACCTTAACATGTATTAATTGGCATGGATTTTCATACATTCAAATATGAACCGAGTTTGAAGTCTCTGTGACAACGATGTCCAAACTTATGGCTGAGTACTTGAATTGGACATTTTGCTTGACCTTGACCTTTTACGTTGACCTTCCAAAATTGATAATTTCCAGATTTTTACATAACAGTTAATCCCTGCAAGTTCCATTACTCTACGGTTAATATTCTGGCCAGGAAGCTGTTCACAAACAAACAAATACACACAAACACGCAAACAGGGGATAAAACATAACCTCCTTCCAACTCATTGGCGAAGGTAATAAGTAAAGGCTTGAAGGAAGAGTGTGAAACTTGCACGCTTCCCGTTTAAAATATTTTCTAGTTTATTATGTTCATAAAGTTCCAATTTAATTCCCGTAAGGATTGAGGGTTCATTCATTGGCCCATATCGAATTCCTGCTTTTCTGTATCTCATTTGGACCACCCAATGAATGCTGGGGAGTGAATAGTGATTGGAGGGCGACAATGATAGTGGAATCTCTATTAGCAGAGGAGAAGCTAATTACATAGAGAGAGAGAGAGAGAGAGAGAGAGAGAGAGAGAGAGAGAGAGAGAGAGAGAGAGAGAGAGAGAGAGAGAGAGAGAGAATTACTTTGTCGGACCCCCCCACCCTTGTTTTTTGTCATGGCATGTAGATTTTCTTTTCTTAAACATCCACAACTTTAGTTTTTCTTTCTACATTCTTGTTTCTTTCTCCTCTGGGACCCGCAATTGTTTAATAAGAATAATTAAGAGGATTTGAATAGAAAACCAGGTTAACTCATTGCAAGATGAGAGAGAGAGAGAGAGAGAGAGAGAGAGAGAGAGAGAGAGAGAGAGAGAGAGAGAGAGAGAGAGAGAGAGAGAGAGAGTGGTAATTAT
>NC_090747.1:100976854-100984354 GCF_036898095.1 Palaemon carinicauda | reverse complement strand
TTTAAACTAGTCGGTGCATGAAAATTCTCATTTTATATTGGGCTAAAAATATTTGAATTTGAAAACTGAAGGTGATGAATTCATAACTAGACGATGCATGAAAAATGCTTATTTCAATTTGTGTTAAAAACATTTGAATTTAAAAGCTCATGATGATGAAATTATTGTTTTCAAAACTAGTCGATGTATCAAAATTTTTATTTCAATTTGTGTTAAAATTTTTGAATGTAAAAACTGAAGATGATGAAACCATTCTTTTCCAAACTAGTCGTTACATGAAAATTGTTCATTTATCTTGTGTTAAAAAACTTTTGAATCTAAAAACTGAGGATAAAGAAATTATTTTCAAAAATAATCGATGCAAGAAAATTCTTATTTTATCTTGTGTTAAAAACATTTTAATTTAAAAACTGATGCTGATGACATTATTCTTTTTAAGACTTGTCGATGCATAGGAAAAGCTTATTTTATTGTGTTAAAAATATTTTAATTAAAAAACTGAAGATGATGAAATTATTCTTTTAAAAACTAGTCTGTGCATAAGAAATGCTTCTTTTATTTTGTGTTAAAAACATTTCAATTTAAAAACAGAAGATGACGAAATTATTATTTTCAAAACTTGTTGATGTATGAAAATTCTTATTTTATCTTGTGTTACAAACATTTCAATTTAAAAGCTGAAGACTGATGAAACCGTTTTTATCAAAGCTAGGTATTGTGAAAAAAAGGGACTGAAACTATTCTTTTCAAAGGTCAATGTTATGGCGAGAGGGACTTGCTTATGAATTTTGTATAAATCTCTTATATTTGAGTGACCCGTGTATAGTCCGCCCCAAATTTTTCATGCGTTTCTGCCATGCACTTTTTAAAAGCATGTGGTTATGGTAATATACTGATGGAAACGTGGAAGTGTTTAATCCAGAAAGTGCATAAGTCCTAAGGGAAGAAAAAATAACCAAATATTAATAATGAGGTTTTTTCAAAATTTTCAGCGTGTTTTTATTATTATTATTATTATTATTATTATTATTATTATTATTATTATTAGGGTTTAGATATACTTCATGATTTGTTGTGACTATATATTCAGGTTTTTCATCTTCCATGCTATATATATATATATATTTTTGGGCTCAAGCCATGTCGTCCTGATGGAAGTTCCTATAGGGTAGCTTCCTAGGGTATATTACAACTACGGCGATATTCCCAGAGAATTTACCTTAAGGTACCAGAATTCTAACTCCTGGAGCGAGTATCCCTCGTGAAAGGGATATCGCGACATATCAGAGGACGTATTCTAGACACGTCACATGGCAATCTACGACCTGAACAGAGATTCGTCTCGTAGGAGGGAGATTGACGAGATACGAATTCGGGAAAGAAAAAGGGGAGCCGCTCCCAAGGCTTCCCTATCCCCCGATTCGTATGCGTGCCTGGCGCCAATCCTGGCGCCATCTGTATTCCTTTTTGCGTAGCTTAACAACTCGGTGTTTTTTCCTGTTTTTCTCGCAAATCTTGGATTTATTCAGCTTTTCATGGCTTCTTCGTCTTCGTTGGCCTCGGATAAGTTGAGTATAGTGTTTGTTATGTATAAATGTAGGCTCTTGGTAAAATTTTGAGTGATTAATAGGATTAATCTTTGATACAAGAGCCGTAGCCTACCAGAGGTGTCCTGGACACTGTCACTCGCTAGGTATAAATTAGTTAGTCAGAGTGACATTCCTGGTTGTTTTGCTTAATAAAATTTAGCTATTTAGCTTTACATAGGATTTCCTTTCGTGCTTAGTATTATTTGGCGAAGTATTCGCCATTCTGGCCTACGCTAGGCCATGTAGCCTAGTCGTTTGGTCCTAGTACTTAATGCATGATTTTGGTTTTTCCGAGTGTAATTAAAATTTTATTGAAGCTTTAGGCTATATTTTATACATTTTAGACTGTGTGGAATATTTCCAAGATTGTATACGTGAGAGTTTCGGTGAATTAGGTAATCGATTCTCTTGGTGCCTAGGCTAATTGCTTATGGAGCCTTAGTATACTTTATTATACTCCCCGGTTGCTTTCTTTTCTTCGGAGAAGGTATGCAATCCCTTTCCCTCTGTTTAAGCCTTGGGCTTATCCCTAAGTGGTTTTTTCCGAATTTATTTTCGATAAAACTATACTAGGGTGTTACTGTACCTTCCTGTTCCAGCAGAGTCTGGTTCAAAGAGGGACAGAACAACAGAGTTTTTAGTCTGAGTCCGTGTTGTTTGGCTTGGGGCAGAGTCTCCCTCGCTGACCTAACACTTACAAAGGGAGCTGAGCTCCCTTAGGTCACTATCGAAGGTTTCTGTAGTTATGATTCCTTCTTGTGTGATCGACCAGACTAAGTCCTGTTGCTGTTCTCGGGGAGGATAAATCTTCCCTTGGGAGTAGCAACGCCTTCCTTGCTTTGGTGCTCTGGAAGCTGGCAGGTATTATACTACTGCGCTGGCCCTTTCCCTTAGATCTCCCTTAGGCTAAGACAAAGTTCTTGGCTGCGGGTGATCTGTCACTAAAGCAAGGTTGGCAGGACCCTCTTGTCCCTTCCCCCTCTATCTCCGTAATGGCCTAGCCATTACTGTACTGTACCTTGCCGGCCGGCAGAGCTGGCCGGCAGGGGTATTACTGTACTGTATGTCATTCTACTTCTGGACCTAGTATAGGTTCGGATATGGATTGACTAAGCCCATTGCCGGCCGGCAGAGATGCTGGACGGCAAGGGTCTTATGTTTTCGAGTGCTGCCCGGACCTCTCTTGGTCCCTCATCCATGCCTGCCGGCAGAGCCGGACGGCATTGGTCAAGGAAGCCTGAATTAAGTTTCTCCCCTTCCTTATATGCACTCTTTCGGTTGCCGGGCTTGGGGGGTTGTGTACACTCTTATCCCGGCATCCATTCTATTTTCTTCTAGTGCTGTACCTGTCCCGGCTGCCGGCCTATGAGGCCGGCAGCCGGGCAGGTGTAGTCTTCTGGTTCTTTTGCTGCCGGCTGGCATCGGTCTTGTACCTTTGCCGGCCGGCTTATGTCAGTCCTTGTCTGCCGGTCACCAAGAGTGTGGCCGGCAGCTGGGTACTACCTTGTGTAGTTGCTGGCCGGCAATCATTGCCGGCCAACACTGGCTGTTGCTGGCCGGCAGCTGCTGCCGCCGGCACAGGCATTTGAACCAGAGGGCTGCCGCCCTATAGCTGTTAAGTAGTATACTTTAAAGCTAATTGTGGTGTGTGCCAGCCGGCAAAGGCAAGCCGGCACACACCCTCCTATACTGTACTAGTATTCTTCTGTATAGCATATACAGTAAGAAGAAAACTATAGTAAAAGTTTAGGTACAGCACTGTATCTTCTAACACTATTGTGTTTTCTTACGCAGCCCTTTGCTGTTGCCCTCAGACAGGAAGCAGAGTTCTTCCCCGTCTATTATCCAGGATTTTTAAAATCATTGCCTAGGTGTGAGCTCCACCTGTTTCCTCTGGAAACCTTGCATTGGTTACTCTAGTAGAGATAAACCATTTTGATTTTATTATCTGGAAGGCTGCAACAATGGGTTGTGAGGGAAACACAAGTGTGTGTCTTTCATTTATGAATTGTTATGCTATACAATGCATATCCTGTGATACATAGTTCACTTGATACTCATGGAAATTTCTTCTCTTTACAGGAGGACCCTCCGAAGTGCGGAAATGTTTTCTGCAATGTCCGCAGCAAGAACCTCTGCGGACATGAGTGTTGTAGGAGACACGCAGCATGCGCTGTCTCCAAGGATGATCTCCAGTATTGGGACCCTCAGGTATGTACTGTATGCACTAACCTGATTACTGAGGCTTTTGATTCCCCTAGAACGGCGGAATCAAGGGATATAGCTAGGGAAAAGCTTCGTACTTGGGTAAGGGGCTTCAAGAAGAACACCTCTGGCCCTTATCTTCCAAGTGAGAAGATGAGGGCGTATCTTTTTCCCCAGGCATCAGCTGAGGCAGTGATTCCCCAGCCTCAAGAGGAGATCCTTCAAGATCAAGTCCAGGTGGACGAGGAAGTCGCAGATGCGATGCAAGACATCCAGTTGTGTGACAGGATGTCTGACCTGGACGATCGTTTGGAAGAAGACCTCCTGGCAGAAGGTCAGGATCAAGTTCAAACCCCGGATGTCGTAGAGGATGAGGTCGACGAGGTGTCGGCTACTCCGGTTCAGATGCCGGAGCCTATCCCCTCAACATCGGCTGGCCTCCCAGTAGAACTGGGACAGGCCCTCTCTTCGATTGTTGGAATGATCCAACAAATGCAGAAGGAGAATCAGGAGAAGGCGGCTGCAATGGAACTGCGTATGCAGTCCCTGGCAGAATCACATGGGCCCCGGAAAAGGCTCAATGTGAAAGACCTTCCCATATGCTCAGATGCTAACCCATGGAGGTATGCTGAGCACATGCCGATGACGACTGGAAAGATCGTCATCTCGGATAAGCTGGGTTCAGTTCCCCTAGAGGAGGTAGAATTCTGGCCCAGCAAGGCATCATATCCGGACTGCTATGTCCGGCTGAGAAAAGAACCAGCTTCAAGGGAGGAGACAGAGCCGAAGGAGGTCATTGTTATGGACCACGCTAAGGCTCAAGCCCTACTTTCATCCTCGATGAAAGAGAGGGGCTTCTTGAATTCGAAGGTAGCTGCATTGAGCAAGAAGCTCCCTTCGTTTGTGTCCTCTCCTGATAGAGCCTTCCCCTTTTTACAGAAAGGGTTTGCGGCTGTCCTAAAGGCAGTCGAGGCCGGCAAGCCTTGCCCCTCCCTGGAGGAGTGTAAACCCTTGTCGCTGGCTCTACCTATGGACCACAAAGACTGGAAGGATGTCCATCTGACATTCTCAGTGGGAAAGTTGGAGGCTGATATTGCCGGACGGCAATTCGGCGAGGACCTCCCCAAGCTGTCCGAATCTCTTTTACGAAGAGAGTTCGAGACAAAAGAAAGACTGGCTGCCTCAATGTCTCATCAGACTACTCTCGAGACGATGGCAAGTGACCCCAAGGTCCATGAAATGTTCATGGTAGTGGCTAAGTCTCACTTAGCCACAGTGACGAAGGACCTTTATAGCTTCGTCAAGGCAAGGAGAGCTTGCAGGGAGTTCGTGTTCACCGGGGCTTCGGTGAGACACGAGCCAAGGAAGTTAATCTCCTCCAACATTTGGGGAAAAGACCTTTTCCCTACCGATGTGGTCAAAGAGGTTGTTGATAAGGCCGCCGTGGAAAATAGAAATCTTCTCCAGAAGTGGGGCCTGGCTATCAAAAGAAAATCTTCCCCGGATGAGGGTCCTCAACCAAAGAGGAAGAATATGAAGACTAGGCTACCATCTCGGTCAGCCAAGCCTTATAGACAGCAACAGCAACTGCAATTGCCTTTGCCTCCAGTGCCCCAGATGGTGGCAAAAACCCCGACTGCCTTTCAGTGGGTACCCCAGGCTGTGCCAGGTCAGTCAACCACATTCGCCCCAACGTTCGAAGGACAGTCTTCTTCCTTTCGTGCAAAACCTAGAGGAGCAGCCAGAGGCTCGTCTAGGCGCCCCTCAAGGGGAAGGGGATTCAGAGGTGGTCGTGGTCAGGGAGGCAAGACCTCAGGACGGCAGTCCAAGTGAAATGATACCGGTAGGAGGGAGACTGATGAAATTTTGGGGTCGCTGGACCTTCGATCCCTGGGCCCAAAGCCTACTCAAGAATGGACTGGGTTGGAGCTGGTACAGCACTCCACCCCCATGCCTTCGGTTTTTCCAACACTCCACCCCCATTTTGGAGGAGTACGTTCAAGAACTGTTGGAGAAAAATGTGATCCGAAAGGTGAAGTCCATCAAATTCCAAGGGAGGCTGTTTTGTGTTCCCAAGAAAGACTCGGAAAAGCTCAGAGTCATTCTGGACTTGTCACCACTCAACAAGTTCATAGTGAATTGCAAATTCAAGATGCTAACACTGCAACACATAAGGACCTTACTGCCCAAGAGGGCATACTCAGTCTCTATAGACTTGTCGGACGCCTATTGGCACATTCCAATCAGCCGTCGACTCTCCCCCTACCTAGGGTTCAGGCTACAACGGAAACTGTACGCCTTCAGAGCCATGCCATTCGGGCTAAACATAGCCCCAAGGATTTCACGAAGCTTGCGAGCGCAGCTCTCAAACAATTACGCCTAAAGGGAATTCAGGTAGTAGCCTACCTGGACGACTGGCTGGTGTGGGCAGCATCCGAGACAGAATGCTTGCAAGCTTCCAGTCAGGTGATCCAGTTCCTAGAGTACCTAGGCTTCAAGATCAACAAGAAAAAGTCTCGACTTTCTCCATCCCAAAAGTTCCAGTGGCTGGGAATCCACTGGGACCTTTTGTCACACAGTTTCTCCATCCCAATGAAGAAAAGGAAGGAGATAGCGGGCTCTGTCAAGAGACTTCTAGATTCCGAAAGGATATCAAGACGCGAACAGGAGAGGGTACTAGGCTCTCTCCAGTTTGCTTCAGTGACAGACCCAGTGCTAAGAGCACAGCTAAAGGATGCAACCGGAGTTTGGAGAAGGTATGCATCAAACGCGCGAAGAGACCTGAGAAGACCAGTGCCGCCTCGGCTACGTACTCTTCTCAGACCTTGGTCCCAAGCCAGACATCTAAAGAAGTCTGTTCTTCTTCAGCCACCTCCCCCGTCGTTGACGATTCACTCAGACGCCTCAAAGGAGGGATGGGGAGGTCACTCTCATCGGAAAAAAGTCCAGGGGACTTGGTCCAAGCTATTCAGGACCTTTCATATAAACTTTCTAGAAGCTATGGCAGTGCTCCTTACCTTAAAGAAAGTCTCCCCGCGTCACTCGATCCACATAAGATTGGTGACAGACAGCGAGGTGGTTGTGAGATGCTTGAATCGACAAGGGTCGAGGTCACCACCTCTCAACCAAGTGATGTTAGCCATTTTCCGATTGGCGGAAAAGAAGAAGTGGTACCTGTCGGCAGTTCACCTTCAAGGAGTCCGCAATGTGACAGCGGACGCTCTATCCAGGTTCACACCGATAGAGTCGGAATGGTCCTTAGACGCAGGATCATTTTCCTTCATTCTGAATCAAGTCCCAGAACTGCAAATAGACCTCTTTGCGACGAAAGACAACAAGAAGTTGCCCCTGTACGTGTCCCCGTACGAGGACCCCTTAGCGGAAGCAGTGGACGCAATGTCCCTCGACTGGAACAGATGGTCCAGGATTTATCTGTTCCCTCCTCACAACCTTCTGTTGAGGGTCCTCAACAAACTGAGATCCTTCAAGGGGGTAGCGGCAATAGTGGCCCACAAGTGGGCAAACAGCATGTGGTTCCCCTTGGCGTTGGAACTACAGATGAAGTTCGTGCCGCTACCACATCCAGTTCTGACCCAGCGAGTCCAGAAGTCGACTGTCTGCGCTTCATTACAGAAAACCCAGACCCTGCAGCTCATGATTTTCTCGCCCTAGCGGTGAGAAAGCGCTTCGGGATTTCGAAAGCCAG
>NC_090747.1:100969354-100971854 GCF_036898095.1 Palaemon carinicauda | reverse complement strand
CGTATGTAAATGTATTACATAATACAATGAATACGCATTTTTTATCTATACATATAAATAAATGACACATCTTCATAAACATTTATCACATTCGGTCCCCATAGACCCCAAATGACGTACTTCCAATATAAATTAAACAGCAGAACGTTCTTTTAAACCTATTAAATTCAATCATTTTAATTTCCCATCATTTTTGCAAGGTTAACTGTCAATCATACTATACATTTACCTGCTTTTTTTCTCTGTTATTTGAGACTTAACTTGGTTAATGGGTTTGTTTGGATCCAGTTTTGTTTGAAAGAGGATTATGTTGTCCCGATGGCATATTCATTTTGCAGGCTGGCTTTGATGATGGAGGCTGGTGGTGTGTGTGTGTGTGCTCTTGTCGTATTGAAATTAATTTTTGCGCTTTTGTAATGTCATACTTTGATAGGTTTTCTTTTCTGATCAAATGCAAAATATTGTATTAAGTACACGCATATATATATATATATATATATATATATATATATATATATATATATATATATATATATATATATATATATATATATTTATGTATATATATACACACACTCACAAGCATGGGTAGTTTCAGTATTCATAACTGTATATACGAGTTTTGCTGTGAGTGAGGTTGTGTTTGTCTCTCTCTCTCTCTCTCTCTCTCTCTCTCTCTCTCTCTCTCTCTCTCTCTCTCTCTCTATATATATATATATATATATATATATATATATATATATATATATATACACGAATATAAATATATATATATATATATATATATATATATATATATATATATATATATATATATATATATATATATATATATATATATTAGTTAGGAGAAACGCAATTTTAATATTCTTGACGATTATTCAATTTTATTCCATTACAAATATATATAACTACGTTATAATATTCATAAAAATATATCTAAGCAATATATTTTAGGAGTATTTATGTTGTTCATAAATATATAGCATTTTTTAGAATTTTGTCTTTGACTCTTCCTCACAAAGTATCCTCCATGTGGAAAAAAACAATGAAAACTAGAGGGGGACTTAGTAGAGCGCAGACCTCCGCCGCGGCAGCTTATTTATTGACCTTTTGCTCGACCTTGATCTTGACCTTTGGCATTGCTTGACCGTGACCTTGGTTTTGACCTTCCAAAATTTAATAATTTTCAGTTTTTTACATAACAGTTAATCCCTGGAAGTTTAATTAGGATTATAATTGTCACCAGAAATGTGTTCACTAACAAACACACACAAACATAAAACACACACAAACAAAGAAATACACAAACAGGGGGTAAAACATAACCTCCTCCCAACTTCGTTGGCAGAGGTAACAAACTTGGAATTGTCGGGACTTCAGTCAAAGGGACTTCAGTCATGCTATTATGTTTTCATTTCATCTGTTGACAAAGAGAAAAGAGAATGAACCCGGGTGAATGGCTCTCTCTCTCTCTCTCTCTCTCTCTCTCTCTCTCTCTCTCTCTCTCTCTCTCTCTCTCTCTCCCCAGAAGGCAAAGTTCCCTGGGTTCAGCTCGTGGCGATGAATCAATCCTTTGCAACTTATTCTTATTGACTGCGATCTGCTGTGTCAGGTTTTTCATTTCACTATTATATGTGCCTTGTTACCTCCGCCAACGAAGCTGAAAGGAGGTTATGTTCTACCCCCTATTTGTGTTTGTTTGTGCATGTGTGTGTTTGTTTGTTAGCAGCTTCCTGTCCATAAATTTAATCGTAGAGTAATGAAACTTGTAGGGATTAACTGATATGTAAAACGATTAAATTTTTGAAGGTCAAGGTCAAGGTCACGATCAAGCAAAAAATTCAATTCACTTAATCAGCCATAAGTTTGGACATCGTTGTCACAGAGACTTCAAAATTGGTTCATATTCAAGTGCATGAAAATCCAAGCCAATTAATACATTTGAGGTCGAAGGTCAAGGTCGATAAATAAGCTGCCGTGGCGGAGATCTACGCTCTACTGAGGGCCCCTCCAGCCTTAAATGTTATTCTCTGTTCTCGGTGTTCTGTATTTTTATATTACTTTTTAGTCCTCGTTGTATAACGCATGCAAGTGTTTAGAGGACTATTTTTAGGGCATTTATTTAAAGGTAATCAATATCACTACTACTGCATTTTTTCGAGCGGTTAAAAGAAAAGACAATATTGTATGTTATATTGAAAATGATGTAACCACTGTAATTTAAAAAAAAAAGAAAAAAAAGACCTATTAGGTACGTTTTTTTTAAAAGTCAGCTCATTTTTCTTATATGAAATAAATGCTGGTATTCTTATATAGGTAATATAGATGTAAAGTATCATAATAGATATTTTTTTTTTAGTAGAGTATTTAGTATAACTTAAATTTATCTTTGCAAACGAGTTATTATTATTATTATTATTATTATTATTATTATTATTATTATTATTATTATACGTTCTTATTATTATTATTATTATTATTATTATTATTTTCATTA
>NC_090747.1:100953993-100958854 GCF_036898095.1 Palaemon carinicauda | reverse complement strand
AAAAAAAAAAAAAAAAAAAAAAAAAAAAAAAAGAAAAAAAAAAAAAAGCAAATGCAAATATATATATAAATAGATACACGCCTCTCAAAACATAACTATCGCAACGACGTTGGCGAAGGTAATAAGAGTTATGTGACGCAAGAATATCACTGGATATAGACTGGATATATTACTGGATATTAATACACAGGAATGTCCATTCATCATGCCAGTAAATTGCGTCCGCGGCTTAAGCGTTCGAAATCAGATTACAATCAAATGAATCCATTAATAACAATATATTCGTAATGTATAATGAAGATATAATATTTGGAATGGACCTCTATGTGATATCCCTCTCATCTGTTATTACAAGACTCAATGGGGAATCCCACTAGATAATTAAAAATAAAATTCCTTGAGCATTTATGATAATATCCTTCTCTTTCAAATTACAGCAGGGAGATCCTATGTAGAACTTATGAAACTATAGTCATTTTTTTTTAGCGAGGCAGATTTGCACCGACTCGCAGCAGTGCCCTTTTAGCTCGGAAAAGTTTCCTGATCGCTGATTGGTTGGACAAGATCATTCTAACCAATCAGCGATCAGGAAACTTTTCCGAGCTAAAAGGGCACCGCTGCGAGTCGGTGCAAATGCGCCTCTTTAAAAGAAATTGACTATAGTTTTTGTGTTAATCAACTTATGAGGATCTACGTATATTATCTGTCGACCAAAGTAACTATTATTAAAAAGGGTGGAGATTAACCATTTCTTTAATTCGAACTCGACTATTACAAAACTGGCAACATAAAATAATCGATAATCAATAAAAATAAATAATCTAAAATTAGATAATCGAGATATAAAAAAAAAAAAAATAAGAACTAGAGGGGAACTAAGTATAGCTTATTTCTCAACCTTTTGCTCGACCTTGACCTTCGAACTTAACATGTATCAATTGGTGTGGACTTTCAAACACTCAAAATATGAATCAAGTTTGAATACTAATATCAATAATACAAACCTTTAAAAGTAATACATAAACAAGACGAACAAACGGACGAATAAATAAATTAACGCCGGTTAAAAACATAACCTCCTTGGCATTAGTAACAACGACAAACAGAAAAACTGAGAATGTGAAGACCTGAAACAGTGATGATAAGTATAATCCTTAAATTAATCCTGAATACGAAATTGGATTTCAGGAGAACAATAGAATATCATTTATTTAGCTAAAGTCCTACGCTCCCAAAGGAAATCGAGCATAATAATAATTCTCCTTTAATCTAAACTGAAGGAGACATTATATATAATGATTAGGATATATTTCAAGGATATTTATTAATTAATACTCAAATGCTTCCTGGATTTACAAATAATATTAAAAAAGGATTTTGCGTATTATTACGCTTGATTTACTCTCAGAATGAACGTCTTTAAGGCGTATCAAATAATTTTTCATTATTATCCTGGATTTGATTTACTTATTTAAGATTACCGTCTTAAGAATTAAGCTCTTCAGACTACGTTCATTTATAAGTTTTAGCTATTTATTTATAAACTGATTATGATTTTAAGTTTGATATACCGTCCTGTCTTTTAATCTTAAATGTAATTTTCCGTCTAATTTTTTATATAATTAAGTATATTTCATCGGTACTTATTTTACGGTATTCCTTCCTCAAGTGGTAATATTTTTTTATATCATCAAAGATGATATATGTGCCAATTACGGCTATTATACTTTACTGGCGTTATCATACCGCTCTTACGGTAACGACCTGTTAGCAAAGACTTTCTGAAATGTTTTTTTTGGTCATGAGAAATTGACTTTTTAGTATCTTGCTGACATTTTCGTAATTGTTACTAAATTGAAAAATTTATATACGATAGTATGTTATCAAAAATGGTTAATTTGTATGAAACTGCCCGTCACAATGTGTATATATTTTGTATAGAACCCAAGCAACTTCACTTATACAAAAATATTTTCCTCTAAACATTTCTTATCAGTGAGCTTCATACTCTTCATTATATTTTCGTTACACTTCTACCTGTATTCCTCATTGGTTTCCACACTCCTAATCATCATCATCATCATCATCATCTCTTCCTACGCCTATTGACGCAAAGGACATCGGTTAGATTTCGTCTGTCGTCAACTATCTTGAGCTTTTTACTCAATATTTCTAAATTCATACACAATCAATTACTAGTGTACGTTTCATAGTCCTCAGCCATGTAGGCCTGGGTCTTCAAACTCTTCTAGTGCCTTTTGTAGTCCAGTAGAATAGTTGATGAACTAATCTCTCTTGGGGGGTGCAAAGAGCATACCCAAACCATCTCCATCTCCCACAATCTTAATAATACATACATACATATACCAAAGGCACTTCCCCCAATTTTGGGGGGTAGCCGACAACAACAAGAAACAAAACAAAAAGGGGATCTCTACTCTCTACGTTCCTCCAGCCTAACCAGGGACTCAGCCGAGTTCAGCTGGTACTGCTAGGGTGCCACAGCCCAACCTCCCACATTTCCACCACAGATGAAGCTTCATACTGCTGAGTCCCCTACTGCTGCTACCTCCGCGGTCATCTAAGGCACCGGAGGAAGCAGCAGGGCCTACCGGAACTGCGTCACAATCGCTCGCCATTCATTCCTATTTCTAGCACGCTCTCTTGCCTCTCTCACATCTATCCTCCTATCACCCAGAGCTTTCTTCACACCATCCATCCACCCAAACCTTGGCCTTCCTCTTGTACTTCTCCCATCAACTCTTGCATTCATCACCTTCTTTAGCAGACAGCCATTTTCCATTCTCTCAACATGGCCAAACCACCTCAACACATTCATATCCACTCTAGCCGCTAACTCATTTCTTACACCCGTTCTCACCCTCACCACTTCGTTCCTAACCCTATCTACTCGAGATACACCAGCCATACTCCTCAGACACTTCATCTCAAACACATTCAATTTCTGTCTCTCTATCGACTTTCATTCCCCACAACTCCGATCCATACATCACAGTTGGTACAATCACTTTCTCATATAGAACTCTCTTTACATTCATGCCCAATCCTCTATTTTTTACTACTCCCTTAACTGCCCCCAACACTTTGCAACCTTCATTCACTCTCTGACGTACATCTGCTTCCACTCCACCATTTGCTGCAACAACAGACCCCAAGTACTTAAACTGATCCACCTCCTCAAGTAACTCTCCATTCAACATGACATTCAACCTTGCACCACCTTCCCTTCTCGTACATCTCATAACCTTACTCTTACCCACATTAACTCTCAACTTCCTTCTCTCACACACCCTTCCAAATTCTGTCACTAGTCGGTCAAGCTTCTCTTCTGTGTCTGCTACCAGTACAGTATCATCCGCAAACAACAACTGATTTACCTCCCATTCATGATCATTCTCGCCTACCAGTTTTAATCCTCGTCCAAGCACTCTAGCATTCACCTCTCTCACCACTCCATCAACATACAAGTTAAACAACCACGGCGACATCACACATCCCTGTCTCAGCCCCACTCTCACCGGAAACCAATCGCTCACCTCATTTCCTATTCTAACACATGCTTTACTACCTGTGTAGAAACTTTTCACTGCTTGCAACAACCTTCCACCAACTCCATATAACCTCATCACATTCCACATTGCTTCCCTATCAACTCTATCATATGCTTTCTCCAGATCCATAAACGCAACATACACCTCCTTACCTTTTGCTAAATATTTCTCGCATATCTGCCTAACTGTAAAAATCTGATTCATACAACCCCTACCTCTTCTAAAACCACCCTGTACTTCCAAGATTGCATTCTATGTTTTATCCTTAATCCTATTAATCAGTATTCTACCATACACTTTTCCAACTACACTCAACAAACTAATACCTCTTGAATTACAACACTCATGCACATCTCCCTTACCCTTATATAGTGGTACAATACATGCACAGACCCAATCTACTGGTACCATTGACAACACAAAACACACATTAAACAATCTCACCAACCATTCAAGTACAGTCACACCCCCTTCCTTCAACATCTCAGCTTTCACACCATCCATACCCGATGCTTTTCCTACTCTCGTTTCATCTAGTGCTCTCCTCACTTCCTCTATTGTAATCTCTCTCTCATTCTCATCTCCCATCACTGGCACCTCAACACCTGGAACCGCAATTATATCTGCCTCCCTATCATCCTCAACATTCAGCAAACTTTCAAAATATTCGCCCACCTTTTCCTTACCTCCTCTCCTTTTAACAACCTTCCATTTCCATCTTTCACTGTCTCTTCAATTCTTGCGCCGGCCTTCCTTACTCTCTTCACTTCTTTCCAAAACTTCTTCTTATTCTCTTCATATGACTGACCCAGTCCCTGACCCCACCTCAGGTCAGCTGCCCTCTTTGCCTCACGTACCTTGCGCTTTACTTCCACCTTTTCCTCTCTATATTTTTCATACTTCTCTATACTATTACTCTGCAGCCATTCTTCAAAAGCCCTCTTTTTCTCTTCCACTTTTACCTTCACTCCTTCATTCCACCATTCACTGCCCTTCCTCATGCTGCCTCCAACAACCTTCTTGCCACATACATCACTTGCAATCCCAACAAAATTTTCTTTTGCTAACTTCCACTCCTCCTCTAAATTACCAGTTTCTCTTACTCTCACCTCGTCATATGCCATTTTCAACCTTTCCTGATATTTACTTTTTACCCCCGGTTTTATTAGCTCTTCAACCCTCACTAGCTCCCTTTTACATCCACCTACTCTATTCCCCCACTCTTTTGCTACAACCAATTTTCCTTCCACCAAAAAATGATCAGACATACCGTTAGCCATACCCCTAAA
>NC_090747.1:100946493-100948993 GCF_036898095.1 Palaemon carinicauda | reverse complement strand
TTCAATACATTTATACACGGTTTTCGCAGATCATTGAGAAAAAATATCGTAGAGAAAGAATAATAGAAAATGATTTTTATCTATATATTTTTTAATATATGGAAACGGTCGTCACAGATCATTGAGATAAAATATCGTAGAGAAAGAATCATTGATAATCATTTTCTTATATATTTTTCAATACATTTATACACGGTTTTCGCAGATCATTGAGAAGCATATCGTAGAGAAAGAATCATTTATAATAAATTTATACACGGTTTTCGCAGATCATTGAGAAGCATATCGTAGAGAAAGAATCATTTATAATAATTTTTATATATATATTTTTCAATATATGAAAACGGTTTTCATAGATCATTGAGAAAAATATCGTAGAGTAAGAATCATTAATAATTATTTTTTCATATATTTTTCAATACATTTAAATATAAACGGTTTTCGTAGATCATTGAGAAAATGATCGTGTAGAAAGAACGCATTATCTTAGTGAAAATAATAATTTCGTCCATAAAATGCAACGTCATAATAGTAATTGACTAAGCTTATAAATCATAAGTAAAAACACAAAAGTAAGTGTTTAGCTTCCCCAAAAAATGAAATAGTTTAGAAGAAATTTTTCTCCCCTACATAATCAATAGCAAGTGTCTTGTTCAACACACAAACACTATATATATATATTTATATATATATATATATATATATATATATATATATATATATATATATATATATATATACTGTATATATCTTCCTGGCTAAGTGGTAAGTCACTGTTGTTACAAGTATTCCTAGACCAGGGTTCGATTCCCTGCCGGTCATAAGCTATCGTCTTTGAGTGGTTCAGCTTGGGTCTCTGATCCCGAGGTCGATAAAGAATCCAGACATTAATATATCAAAAATATATATGGCTCATTTGAATATATATATATATATATATATATATATATATATATATATATATATATATATATATATATATATATATATATATATATATATATATCCTGTCACGCTGAGTGACAACAAATCAGAAACGACAATCTCCCATAAATTGCCCCAACTGCCAATTGGTAGTTATGAAAGGGGGAACGGTTGGATCTGTGTGACTGTGTGCATATCTATCTAAACATTTAGCTATCATTTTTGACGGGTTACGTGTACTATTGACCTCATAATCTCCATTCAATGCAAAATCTCAACAGTAATTAGTAAACTTCGCCATTTATGTAAAATCTTAATTAGGAAGAATGGTCATAAAATATAAAAGCTGAAGATGAATCTAATAACTTGGCCAAGGTAATTAACAACATAAAATAAAAAAAAACTTTGGCTAATAGAATAAACTGCTAAATAAGAATTACTGAGTTTTGCTATACATAAAAAATAAAGAAAAAGAAATAATCTAATCACATTATTATTTAGAGATTTAATAATTGGATTCAGTGACAGACGGAAAAATAATCAACCTTTATGTTCGCTATTCACAAAAATTAAAATCAAACTAAAAAAAATTAACAAATCTATAGTGTCAAATCAATATAAATAAATACAAAAAACCATCACTAATTAATTGCAAATAATATATATATATATATATATATATATATATATATATATATATATATACAATATACGGGAATATGGAGATACGGGTAGAATTTCAGGAAGAACAAATATGCTCACATCCTTAGTGTTTGCACAAGGCCAATATAGCTGTCAGAGCCCCTAGGGCCTTAAGCCTTTCCGACCAAGTTTACTGTCAGTTACTTAAGAAAACAAGATAAGAAATGTCTTAATTAAGACTGGGTTGTTAATGTAGAATTAAAGGATTGGTAATATTCACTCACGAATTAAAAGCTCCGGCTGAATTTTATTAAAAATAAACAATAGAAAAAAGCCGTAAAGAAACAGATCACATACAACTGACGATCCCTTATCAACAAACGGAATCGAAGCCAATGTCTTTGGGGTGAGAGACCTCCAACTGATATGAAAGCACATACAAGGCCTCGACTCATGCCAAGTCTCACCAACCTCTAAGAATGTTCATTCTCTGATATTTATGATAATCATAACAAGGGATAATACGAGGGCAAAGCAAGAGCGGTGTAAGTTCATCTCTCTACGTCGATTTTTGGAAGATCGTAACAGGTTTGAAGGTTATGACTTATCTTTATTTTGTTAAGTAATGGACAAACGCGCACACACACACAATCTATAATATATATATATATATATATATATATATATATATATATATATATATATATATATATATATATATATATATATATATATAAAGATAGAGAGAGAGAGAGAGAGAGAGAGAGGAGAGAGAGAGAGAGAGAGAGAGAGAGAGAGAGAGAGAGAGAGAGAGAGAGAGAGAGATAAAAATTGTGTGTAAACCATCACTGCTATTTACCCGTCCGAAGGACAGGTTCTCAAGTGTTGATAATTCTCCGTGCCTTTGTGCTTTGCGGCTATGATCCACAACAAT
>NC_090747.1:100935566-100940993 GCF_036898095.1 Palaemon carinicauda | reverse complement strand
TCGAAACCGCTTTGTTTGTGTAATGACGCTGAATTCATTTGCCTTCGTATTTCGTAATTAGTTTATGACACCGCATTCATCCAGTGAACTTTACAGACTCGCTTTGGTGAATGTATTTTTGATGTGCGATGTTTACTGTTTGACTGTGTGAGGAATTGCTTTTAAAGTCTGGTGCAATAAATGTATGAATTTTTTTTTAACGTAGTTCGTCTACAGTTTAGTAAAGTAATTATTATTATTATTATTATTATTATTATTATTATTATTATTTGTAAAAGACCCTCTTTAATGCTTGTCTTATTGTATGGGATTACTGGCTCAATGGCATTGATTTTATATAGAGAAAGTCCTATATAAAATTAAGGCCACTAAGGCAGTAATCCAATACTGTAAGACATGCATCATTATTATTATTATTATTATTATTATTATTATTATTATTATTATTATTATTATTATTATTCATCTTCTTCTTCTTCTTCTTCTTCTTCTTCTTCTTCTTCTTCTTCTTCTTCTTCTTCTTCTTCTTCTTCTTCTTCTTCTTCTTCTTATTATTATTATCTAAGCTATAACCCTAGTTAGAAAAGCAGATTGCTATAATCCCGAGAACCCCAATAGGGAAAATACCTCAGTGAGGAAAGGAAATAAGGTGTGCCATAAAGCAAGGTGGGATTGATGTCGTCATGGGTAAAGCACATCAATTACTTTCCCTTAAGTCATACAGGAAACCAATTAGTTTGTATGACATAATAGACCCTCTATGACGTCTCTTTATTTTTTTTTATAATTACTTCTAGATTTGTTCAACCTTTTATCTTTAGAGAACTAAAGCGCATTTGGATAAGGATGAATTTTCTCTTCTTGCCCAGACCCGAATGAAACTAGAAAAATAAGTATAAGAAGGAATTGGATTTTAACGAAATACGAAACCATACTTTATTCGTTAGATCTTGCCATCTTGTCATATTTTAATAAATTGTTGGAAAGAATAGGGTAATACGTTATAAATCATATTTATGAAATATTTTTTATTTATTATCAAATTACAGCTGGAAATCTTCTCAAACTCTTAATGAAAATATTTTTGTTGCTGAAAAGAATTTTCTTATTAATTTTTTTTTTTTTAAGAATAGTATCTAATTATGATGCATATATATTTTTTGTCTTAAATTCCAATTAAGTGAAGCTACACTCGTTTTCTTTAAAGATTTATCTCGGTTGGATTCAAGTCTTTGAACTACATCATAAGCTGATGTATATTCCAGAAATGGAACTCTCCTTTAAACCCTGCCACCCTTTGGATCATCTTTTTTCGCTAAAAATCTCGTGGGTTTTAAACTGCTCTACTGTTAATTGCTAAGTCGTCTTCATTGTGGAATTATTGTTAGAGGAAATCAATTAAATACCTCTACTCTCAAGGGGCATAATTTACTTTGGAATTTAATTTACACACTCGTTATTTTATTCCAAAAATGTTGTTCTCATTATTAACCAATGAAAAATTTCCTGTTATGCTTACTATTAAAGATTATTAACATTATATATAGTTTATTAATGATTTTTAACTGTATTAACCTTTTTACTGTTCTTGAAATATTTTATTTTAATTGTTCATTACTTCTCATAAAGTTTATTTCCTTATTTCCTTTTTCTCACTAGGCTATTTTTTTGTTGGAGCTCTTTGGGCTTATAGCATCCTGCGTTTCCAACTAGGGTTGTAGATTAGCTAGTAGTAATAATCTTATTAATAATGATATATACTTATGCATGCTCGTATACTTGCACACACACTTGGTGACAAGTTGCTGGAAGGTGGTGTTATAACGACTGGAAGTTTTGAGAGTCACTTTTTTTCTAAAAAGATCGATACAATGGAATTTGAAGAAAATATACTACGTCAGTGAAACAATATCCAATAGATTTTGTAGATTTGAGAAAAAAAGCCCTCAGAAGAACATTGGGAGTATAAAATGACATGCCAGGATTAGGAATGAAACTATAATAGAGGTTACTCGAGTGCCATATGTGGATGAGATGATGGTGAGGGGTAGATGGAGATGGTTTGGGCATGCTCTTCGCACTCCCCAAGAGAGATTAGTTCACCAAACGTTTAACTGGGTTCCACGAGGTACTAGAAGAGTTGGAATACCCAGACTTATATGGCTGAGGCCTCTGAAGCGTGAAGTAGGAGTTGATGAATGGAGAAGTATTGATTTAGAAGCTCAAGATAGAGACTACTGGTGAAATCTAACAGAGGCCATTTGCGTCTATATGTGTAGGAGGAGATGATAATGATGATGATAATACTGCGTCAAGATCTTCACGATCATGTATTTCATATCATTCTTAAAAAATATCGTTCTAAGGACAAACATAGATGGAAATATTCTACATCTTTTGCATACAAATAATCTAAAACATATTTTTGGAATTATTTAATTTTAAAATGGTAGTTGGCCGTTTCCAGATTTGCATGATCCATCCACACATGGCTTAAATTAACTGTGAATTACTTTTTACATATCTTATACAACTATGGCCTACCATCTTGATTAATAAGTATAAAGCGAATTATTAATAAGAATTCATATCAAAGGCAGTTATCGCTTCCCCTCACCAATTACGCTTTACCCAACAACCTATTGAAAATAACTTTCCTCATAACGTTCTCCTCACAGAAAGTGGAGAAACTCTTCTATTGATGGAGAAAACAAGGGATAATGTATAAGAGCTCCTTCTGTTAGCCAGACCTGGGTGCTGGAAGCAATCATTTTATGAGTTATATTTCGTCAAGAGTAAGATATATTTGTCTTTATGTACTGTAGTTTTAATGTCAGTGGATTTACTAATATCAATTAAGTAATCAAAATGACTTGATATATGTTTGAGTTTCATTAATTTATCATAAAAAAATCATTTATATTAATACCAACTATTATTATTATATACATATACATATATATATATATATATATATATATATATATATATATTATATATATATATATATATATATATATATATATATATATATATATATATATATTTTTTTTCTTTTACGAACATCTCAATTACCGACCGCTGTAATTATTCAACTTCAAAATATTTTTTTTCTTCGATTGGTAACAAATGAACAATCGTTGCAGTATTGATATTCCTTGCTTACAATATGAAGACCATTCTTAGTGTTATATACCAAAGGGAAATTAAATTCGAAGCACAAGCAAAGACCTTCCTGTATGAAGAGAGCCAAGAACAACAAAGGAATTACCTTGCAATATCAAAGAATAAGGGCTAAGGCCAAAGACCTTTGTCCTGTGTTAATCTGGGATATGATTCTCTCTCTCTCTCTCTCTCTCTCTCTCTCTCTCTCTCTCTCTCTCTCTCTCTCTCTATATATATATATATATATATATATATATATATATATATGTATATATATATATATATATATATATATATATATATATATATATATATACACATATATATTATATTATTATTATTATTATTATCATTATTATTATTACTGGCCAAGCTACAACCCTAGTTTGAAAAGCAAGATGCTATGAGCCCAAGAGCTCCAATAGGGAAAAATAGCCCAGTTAGGAAAGGAAATACGGAAATAAATAAATGATGAGAACAAATTAACAATAAATCATTCTAAAAACAGTAACAACGTTAAAACAGAGGTGTCATATATAAACTAAAAAGACTCACGTCAGCCTGTTCAACATAAAAACATTTGCTGCAGCTTTGAACTTTTGAAGTTCTACTGATTCAACTACCCGATTAGGAAGATCATTCCACAACTTGGTCACAGCTGGAATAAAACTTCTAGAATATTGTGTAGTATTAAGCCTCATGATGGAGAAGGTCTGGCTATTAGAATTAACTGCCCTCCTAGTATTACGAACAGGATGGAATTGTGCAGGAAGATCTGAATGTAAAGGATGGTCAGAGTTATGAAAAATCTTATGCAACATGCATAATGAACTAATTGAACGACGGTGCCAAAGATTAATATCTAGATCAGGAATAAGAATTTTAATAGACCGTAAATTTCTGTCCAACAAATTAAGATGAGAATCAGCAGTTGAAGACCAGACAGGAGAACAATACTCAAAACAAGTTAGAATGAAAGAATTAAAACGCTTCTTCAGAATAGATTGATCAGCGAAAATATTGAAACACTTTCTCAATAAGCCATTTTTTAGTGCAATGGAAGAAGACACAGACCTACTGTGTTTCTCAAAAGTAAATTTGATGTCGAGAATCACACCTAAAATTTTAAAAGTCTTACAAAGTTAAAGAAACATTATCAATAGATACATACATACATATATATATATATACATATATATATATCTATATATATATATATATATATATATATATATATATATATATATATATATATATATATATATATATGTATATCGTCATGATCAGCAAAGTTGTTCTAATCATGGCCACCCTGATTAGTAAACGATTATACTGAAGACTCCCCCCCCCCCGTATCACCAATCCGTAGTGGCTAGAGTTGTGATGAAAATGTCCAAACCCCAGACATGTCTTTGAGGCCTTTGTCCTGTCGTGGAATATAAATGGCTACATTTATTATTATTATTATTATTATTATTATTATATATATATATATATATATATATATATATATATATATATATATATACATATATATATATATGTGTGTGTGTGTGTGTGCGTGTCTGATAACCCTCTTCCACGAAATTCTCTAGAGGCCCAGGTCATTGGGAAGGTAGTTATTAGAGCAATAACTTCATAGCAGTCCCACAGGCAAGGCCATTACCTACTATAAGCAGTTGCAGTCAATATTTTCAATGACCTGAGGTGTTCTGAGCATCATCATCATCAGCCGTGACTAGTCCACTGCAGGAAAAAGGCTTCAGACATGCCCTTCCACACACGTCTGTTTATGGTCTTTCTGATCCAGTCTATTCCCGCAAATTTTCTTAGTTCGTCAATTCATCGTGTTCTCCTTCCCCTGCTTATTTTGTAATCTCTATGGACCCATTCTGTTATTCTCAAGATCCATCTATTATCTATCATTCTCATTATATGTCCCGTCCACGTCAATTTCTTTTCCTTATATTTTAAAATATCCTCTACTTAGTTTGCTCTCGTATCCATGTTGCTCTTTTTTTTCCTAGTATTGTTCTCATCATTCTTCTTTCCAAAGTTCTTTGAGTTGTAACTAGCGAATGTTCTAAGGCTTTAGTAAGGCTTCAGGTGTCTGATGTATAATACTGGTAAGACTGTCGGATTAAATACTTTTATTTTTTTGAGAATGTGGCATTTTACTATTCATAATTTCATAATATTTACCAGAAGCTCTCCACCCATGCTTATCCGTCTTTTAATTTCCGTCTCATGTCCCAGAGAAAC
>NC_090747.1:100885566-100930566 GCF_036898095.1 Palaemon carinicauda | reverse complement strand
AGAGGGACTTGGGCGCTGATCATATGTAATATGGTCAGTTTCTAGGTCATTGTTCTGCTTAATAGGGCAATATCACTGTCCTTTGCCTCTGGCATTCATGAGAGGCCTTTAAACCTTTAGTGAATCATAAAGAATAAATAAAAAAAGTCTCCTCTCATCAAAGTGTTACATTACCCACTGATCCTCTGTTTTGTATTCATAGAAATTTGTGACTTGAGGTAACAGTTAAGCATTCATGTTGTGGTGTCGGGATTTTCCTTATTCTATGGAAATAGTGTTGTAATGTCGTTTTGTGTCAGACGAGGCAAGAAGTTGAGATGACATTTACATGTCAAGCGTCTCTCTCTCTCTCTCTCTCTCTCTCTCTCTCTCTCTCTCTCTCTCTCTCTCTCTCTCTCTCTCATAATTATCCATTTTAGTTCTCATTTTCCTAAAAGCAGAAAAAAAGTTTTGTAACCCAAGTGTGTAAATAAAGATTCGTCGATTATTTTATGGGTAATATTTTTTATAAAGTGAAATTAATAGCTTTGCATATTAAGGTTTATTGGTAAATATTATTTTATCCAGCTGCGCTCTATTTATTCATTTGATCGCATGAAAGAACAAATGACACCACTTCGTTTATATATAGATATACTTCTTGGAAATCTAAATAAATATTTAAATGAATATCAACTTTCATATGGTTGCAAGTAGCTGAAACGGATTTATTATTTCATGCAATTCGTTATATAAATCTTTCTCCTTGGGTGTTGTTTTACAGGACGTGCAATAGAACGGGGTTTATATCCTTCAGTAGATGGTACAGTTGAACACAGGAAATTCTGGTACGCCTCGCTCTGAGGTAGCACACGTAGCCACACCCTTACTACGTTGAGTTTCTATGTATAGCCCCGCCCACCACCTCTACCATCTCTCCCTACACTATCTGTTTGGTTACTCCCTACGATGTAAGGGTGTGATAGGGTGCATTTCTTGAGAGCGAGGTGTCCCAGAGACTCCTGTGTCCAACTGTATATGATGGCATATACTGAATGTTTTATCCTGGATAATGTTTTAGCAGTTTGAAAAGTCAATAATTTGAGGACAGACTAAACATTAGAAAGACTTTAAATGATTAAAATGAATGTTCCTTAAAGAAAGGATTGTCTATCAAATGACCTTATAGTCGCTGCAAAGTTTCCGGGTGTAATAAGCCCCGCCCTCTGATGACGTCATAGCCAATCACGTTGCCTCTAACGTTAGCAACTGTCACAATATATCGCCTTATAAATTTCAAACTAACATATAACCACTTTAAGGGGATATATTGTGACCGCTGTCAGCGCGAGAGACAACATGATTGGGTGTGACGTCATCAGGGGCGGGGCTTATTTCGCCCGGAATATCTGCGGTGACTGTAGCTAAAGATACTATCAAGAACTGTAGAGTTTCTGTATTCGTTTCTAATCTGTAGATCTTGGATCGATTTGTGCTATTCCAATTCCAAGTCTGTCCAGGAATAGAAAGAGAGGAGCCTTGGACGCAATCTGATCGAAGTAGATGAGATATCTATTTTGTAAGGATGGCATTCAAGAGGGGACCCTCTCACATTATGGAATACGGGTACTCTCTCTCTCTCTCTCTCTCTCTCTCTCTCTCTCTCTCTCTCTCTCTCTCTCTCTCTCTCTCTCAACACAGACGTATTCTCTGCCAATATATACTGGTAGCTGTACATGTTACGATATCCGTAACAGTATGGTTATTTGGTATCATGAAGATCTGAAACACCCAGGTGTGTGATTCCAATTTGCTATATAATTTTACGCCAGTTTCATTCTGAACACTGAACAGAAAGCTCTTGTTATTTTAAGAGGTCAAATCCCACTTAAACTGGTAATAAAAGTCCAGGTTAAGCGGTTGCCTTCGTATTTCTATTTGTATAGGGAATTTAATTTGTATAGTTAGCTGCTGACTTCAGAGATCTAGTGGGAGTTGTAATGTCTGAACGAGGACAGAGAGGCACTGAAGTTAATTTATATTATTAAGTATACATACATGCATTCATACATACATATATACTTACGTATATAAAATAACATTGAAATAAAAATTGTATATCGATTTTAATGGTTATTTTCTGAAAGACATCTACCACCCTGTTCAAATCATCAAATTTACACTTTGAATACAAGGGAAGGAATTCATACAAAGACCAACACGAAATCAGTAACTTCATTAATTCAGGTGATCGTTTTAAAAAGGCAATTACTAACAAGATCTTTCCATAAAGCCTGTGGAATGTTGAGGTAATGACTTTTAAGATTGCAACCCCTATAATCTTTCAATTTTAAGTACATTAGGTTTTTGAAGATTAATGTTGAATCTTCCGTAGAATACTCGATTTTCCTTGTCTATATTTCATTATTCTTTTGTGGTCCAAAATGAGTTGATCAAGTGATTTACTCATAGTAAATCTGGACACAAGTGCTTATTTCATTTCTATTCTGGCATAGTTGATAGTGGAAGATCTTCTTGTCCATTAATATTAAAAGATAATGCAACTATTTCTGTATAATATCCTCAGGGATTTACTGATTTGGCCAGTGTAGGGAGAATTTTGCAAAATTTTTGTACATATTAGTTTTTCTGTGATATTGGAGACGGGTGATTTTTTGTTATACTGTATCAAAATTTTGTATCTTGAAATTCTAGGGAAATAGGTTGCCATTACTCCTAAAATAGAGGTTACAAGCCACGCATATTTTTTTTCTTATAGTCGTAACTGATATGAGACAAAAAATGTTGTTTTAATATATATTGTAAAGATATTATTATTATTGCTCCCAGTAAGCAGTGTATGAAGTAAGACACATTTACGTTCTATCTAATTTACATATGTATTTAATATTGGAAACAATTGAATTGAGGTTGTTGGAAAGTCATTAATTATGATAATTTTATCCAAGGTCTAAATATATTATCTAGACCTTGATGAAGTCCGTATGCTCCCCTCTCTCTCTCTCTCTCTCTCTCTCTCTCTCTCTCTCTCTCTCTCTCTCTCTCTCTCTCTGGATTTATTTTTAGTATTTGTCTTTTCCAACCTACACCTTCTTACCCTTTATATATAACGTGCCTTGGACATAGGTTTTTACAAGTTGAGAATAATGCCATGTTTGGTATTTGGGTATTTAATAATACCGGCCTTTGATACTCCAAGGGGGATAGGGTTCTACCTTTACTAGAATTTATATTTTATTAATGATTCCTATCAAGGAACACATTGTTACTTGTTACTTGCATCCAGTTTTAGAAATTAGGTTTAAAGTCTAAAAAGACATTTTGGGATTTAGTAATACTGTTCTTTGATACTCCATGGTGGATGGCGTGCTACCCTTAGCATAATTTATATTTTAATAATGATTCCCTTTTAAAAATCATTATTAAACCCTAAAAAGATATTTTGGGATTTAATAATACTGTTCTTTAATACTCCATGCGGAATGTGTGCTACCCTTAGCATTTTTTCTTTTCTTTTAATAATGATTTCCATCAAAGGAGAATACATTGTTACTCATTACTCGATTACTCGCATCCAATTTTAAAAGATCTAAGATCTCGTCTTAGCCTCATAGAAAAGGGATCCTCTTACGGTCGGATGAACGTTAAGTCATTATTTAAATGTTTGATGTAAGAAGGGAAAATTACCTAAAAAGGGGAGGGATGATCTGCCAATCACTTTTCACCCCCCCCCCCCCCCTCCCCCCCCCCTTCTCACTTGATAATATTCCCGAAGGTTTCGTTCCAAAATTCAATGAATATCTTATACCCTATGGCCTTTGCGGACGTTAGGTTTCCAGATGTTGATTCGCTTTTCATAAAAGTTCGTTGAAGTAAAATAAATATGTTTTCACATTTGAAGAGGACCGATGGCGGTTTCTTTTAGAAATATGAAATATGTTGATTTCTTCATTTAATGAACTTATTTTATGTATTCAAGTTTACACACATACATACACACAATTAAACACACACACATATATAAATATATATATATATATATATATATATATATATATATATATATATATATAGAGAGAGAGAGAGAGAGAGAGAGAGAGAGAGAGAGAGAGAGAGAGAGAGAGAGAGAGATGTTTTCTGTGTGGATGGGTGCTCTTAAGTTTTTTTTTATATCCAGTTCGCCATATCAATTGATATAGCCGTTATCAATTGTCAATTGTCTCAATGGCATCCTCAAATATTCTTGCCTTATCTATGCTACTATCAGATGCAAATAGATTAAGCATAGCTAACTGATAGTAGAAGGACAACAGACTAAACAAAAAACTGCTGTCAGGCGATAGTCAAACCAATGCATCAACTGCTAGAAAGAAGTTCGTGTTGAAGTCTTCGAAAGACATTAAGTATGTGATTAATCAATCCAAATTGTGATATTAGTCTTTGAAAGTCAGCGCTTGTTCCCAAAGTTTTGTTCCCAAAGTTTTGTTACTAAAATTTTGAAACGTCCCTTCCTGGCATTCAGCTGGACCTAAGTTCGAGACCCGCTCAAGTTCGATAGTTTCTTGTAATGTCTACAACGTCGCCATCCTTGCGAGGTAAGGAAGGTGGAGTTTAAGGGGTCATCAGCAGCCATTGCCTGTCTTCCTGGTCCTTGCTTGGGTGGAGAGGGATCTTGGCTGCTGATCGTACTGTTTTTAAAATATTTTATGTTGTTTATTACTTTTCTTGTAGTTTCCTTATTTCTTTTCCTTACTGGGCTATTTTCCCTATTGGAGTCCTCGGGTTATATAGTATTCTGCTTTTTCAACTAGGGTTTTAGCTTAGCTTGTAACAACAACAACAACAACAATAGTAATGATGCTAATGATAATAATAAAATAGTCAATCTCTAGGGCTTTGTCACTGTCCCTTGCCTCTGTCATTCATGATCAACCTTTAAGAGCCCCTCTCCCATTCCATGCCCATTCCATCTTCCACAGAATAACTATTCCATGGATAATTATTTACTCGAGAAAAGAAGACCTTTAACGAATTAAACGTCACCCTTTAATCAAAGTCCAATGTTAATTGAATTTCCAAATGGAAGCGTGGCCCCCTGTTCTCGCAATGTTATCCTCCTCTCTAATTGTTTTATTACACTTGCGTCTGTGTCTGCTTCTGCTCACTTCTCCTGGAGGAAATCCAACTCGGACCATTTCCGTAATCCGAGTTTAATAGTTTTCACTCGACTTACGGATGACTTGAGTTTCGTAACTATACTTTCGTAACTCTCTGTACCTTGGGGTTATCTCGCCGACATTAAATTTTGTAGGAAGGAGATAAAGATTGCTGGAATAGCTGCTGTTTAGGTAGCTTATCAGCCTTATCAGTTTTTGATTGCTCATTAAGAAGTTTATCTTTCCCGAAATTTCTTTCATGTCCCCCTGGAAGGTTATCGGGAGAGGAGACTCGTCAGGAAATTGTCCTCCAGAAGATGTGTAATTTGGTTGAAGGTTTGAAACGTGCCTGAAACGTAAGGAATAAATATATATATATATATATATATATATATATATATATATATATATATATAGTATAAATTTGTATATATGTTTAGGTATTATATGTTGTCTTTTTATAAACGCATTTATAGATAACGTATTATAATAGTATTCAAGTTTCGTTGTGTTAATTACTATACTTAATGTAAAATCTACATCTGCAATACAGAAAATCAAATTTTACCTCTTAAGTAGATTTAGCTTAAAAGACTGTCTGATCTGATTTAAGTTTAAAAAAATGTATATTCGATTTGAGATGTAAATAAAAAACATGCACACATCTTCTACGTCTGATATAAGTATGAAAAAAAGATTGAAATATCATCCGTGGAACATGACTGGGTTGCAAGTTTAGGAAATGCCAAGACTATAAGCATATCTATTATTATTGTTATTATTATTTGGTAAGCTATAACCCTAGTTGTAAAAGGTAGTTGAAGATGCTATAAGCCTAAGGGCTCCAACAGGGAAAGAATAGCCCATTGAGAGAGTCAAAGGAATAAAAACATTAGGAGAAGTAATGAACAATCAAAATAAACTATTTTAAGAATATTAACAATATTAAATTAGATCTTTCATATATAAACTATAAAACCTTCCAAAACTAACCAGAGGAAGAAATAAAATAGAATAGTGTACCCGAGTTTACCCTCAAGCAAGATAACTCAAGCCGCACCAAAATAGTGTTTCGTATTGATTTGCTCTAAAGAGTCCGAGCACCTGAGGACCTTTTGCCTTTTAAGATATTCTCAATATGTAGAAGGACGTTGCAAGGGAGATCGATGGGAGTCTTGGTGTGTATGTACCGAGGGAAGGTTAGGTTAATCTATACTCAATTTTTATTTTAATGAGGCACATTTGTACTGACTCGCAGTGGTGCCCTTTTAGCTCGGAAAAGTTTCCTACTAGTTGTGATTGGTTAGAATTATTTTATGCAACTGGCAGGGATGCCCTTTTAGCTCGGAAAAGTTTCCTACTAGCTGATTGGTTTGAATTATTTTGTGCGAATTGCAGGGGTGCCCTTTTAGCTCGGAAACGTTTCCTACTAGCTGATTGGCTATGATTATTTTGTCCAAGCAATCAGCTAGTAGGAAACTTTTCCGAGCTAAAAGGGCATCCCTGCGAGTCAGTGTAAATGCACCTCATTAGAATAAATTACTATAGTCTTGGGTAGTGCCCTAGCCTCTGTACCATGGCCTTCCACTGTCTTGAATGAGAGTTCTCTTGCTTGAGGGTACACTCAGGCACGCTGATCTATCTTATTTTTCTTCCTCTTGCTATTTTGAAGTTTTTATAGTTTATATATGAATGATCTAATTTAATGTTGTGACTATTCTTTGTTTATTTTATTTTGATTATTTATTACTTTCGTACTTTTTTTATTTCCTTGTTTACTTTTCTCACTGGGCTATTTTCCCCTGTTGGAGCCCTTTGGCATATAGTAACATGTTTTTCTGATTAGGGTTATATCTTAGCTTATGATAATAATAATAATAATAATAATAATAATAATAATAATAATGATAATAATAATAATAATAATAATGATGATAATAATAATAATTCGGATGTATGCACCGTCCCCTTTTGAGTTATTGCTGGACGTATCTTGTCAGACAAGCGTCCGTTCCGGTGATTAATTGTTTGGGGGCATTGTTATGCATTAGGGATTATATTGCGATTTTATGATTTATAATTACTGAATTAATTTGTAACTTCAGGAGTTAAGTGACCTTTTTGTGTTTCAGGATTTGTGGTTACTATGTGTTGTCTTTAAAATACGGAGTCTCATAAGAGATTTATGTTAATTAGATTTGGTTTACACTTTTAATTATTTTTGTTTTCATGACGGCTGTATTTGTTTCACTTCAATTTAATCGAGTCCTTGTTTGGAAATACTAATTTACAATTATTTGAAGATTTTCTATCGATAGGTTTGCAATACTTTTGAAAAACAGATCATTGTTTTCGAACATCAATTTATGCTTAAAAGTTGAATTTTATTTTCAATTACACTTGAATAATGTTATTTTTTCTCTCTGGTTTAATTCTTCTTCTTCTTCTTCTTCTTCTTCTTCGTCTTTTTCTTCTTCTTCTTCTTCTTCTTCTTCTTCTTCTTCTTCTTCTTCTTCTTCTTCTTCTTCTTCTTCTTCTTCTTCTTATTATTATTATTATTATTATTATTATTATTAATTGCTAAGCTACAACCCTAATTGGAAAAGCAGGATGCTATAAGCCCAAGGTCTCCAACAGGGAAAATAGCTCAGTGAAGGAAGGAGATAAGGAAATATATTATGAGAGAAGTTTAAGGATAATAACAACATAGAGATGATCCTTTTATATAAACTATAAAAATGTCAAAATAACAAGAGGAAAAGAAATAAGGTAGAATAGTGTGCTTGAGTGTAACCTTCAAGCAAGAGAACTCTACCCCAAGACAATGGAAGACCATGGTACAGAGGCTATGGGTTGACGTACACAGACAAGTATCACATATCAAAACCGTCTCTGTTGTATTAAATTTGTAGCCTTTCCATAAATTATGAGAATGCTTCAGTTGACTTGTTAACAAGTAATTTCACTGCAAGAAGGTGTATATGCCTCGATCCTCCATTGCTTCCAAAATTAGATGGTCCTTGGTCCAGTTCATGCAATCGATCGGCAAGTCACTTTACTTAGCCTTGTGAAAACGGCTGAGAATACATTTTAATGTTAAGCGTATCTTGTATTTCTTCACAGAAAAATTGCTAATTATGTTGCACTGATTCACTTGCGGTTAGGGTTTTAATAATTAATAGAAAATTGGAATACTTAAAATATAGAACAAGTTGAAAATAACTAAAACTAGACTGAGATGGAATCTTTAAGATAAAGTGACTGGTTAATAGATAAGCAATTTTATTTATAGGAGAGAGAGAGAGAGAGAGAGAGAGAGAGAGAGAGAGAGAGAGAGAGAGAGAGACGTCGGTTGACGGATAAGCAAATTGATCCTGCTTAAGATAGCCTGGTGAACACTTAGATGAGAGAGAGAGAGAGAGAGAGAGAGAGAGAGAGAGAGAGAGAGAGAGAGAGAGAGAGAGAGAGAGAGAGAGACTTTGTCATATCCCAAATGCCATTTACTTAAACGGATCCATTTCACTCATCAAGGAGAGAGTCGCCTTCTAACTAATTCCCTTTGCCATGGCGAGAACAATTCCCGGTGGGATCTGGAATCCCAGGAATGCACTTGGTTCATCTCCTCGTCCCTAGTTCTGGCCTGGGTCACTGCACGGACTCACGTTACTGACTCGCAGTCAGTCTTTGAGGGCAGAATGTCGGAGGGAAAAGGCTATTTCAATTAGCAGTGTTCTTTTTGGGAAGGTGATTAGAGTGTTAGTTTTATACAGTTACTTTGTGTTTTAGGTAAAGGAATGGTAAAAAATGTTTTAGAATTACTTTTTGATGCAGAAATTATGTATTTGTGAAATACTTTTATGATTTTTTTTTTCTGTTGGTTAAGGGAATGTGTGTAAATCTGGTAAATTCAGCCTATATTTATTGATTGAATACTTAAATGTAAAATTCAGCGTTTTCAGCATATAATTTTTACTCAATTGTGTTTTACGAAAAGGAATGGTAAAAAATGTTTTAGAAGGACGCTTTGATACTGAGATATTATATACTTTTATGAAAATTTATTTCTGTTAGTTAAGGGAATGTGGTTAAATCTGGTAAATTCAACTTATATTGACTGAAAAGAATCATAAACATTTTTTTTCTAAAGAACGTAGTCTAAATGTATTTTTTAGTAGCATTCGTTTATTGCTTGAATACTTAAATGTACAATTCAGCGTTTTCAGCATATAATTTTTACTCATTCATATAATTATTTTACCCCCGCAACGAAATTAGAAAGTTAGGTTTTACTGTGTGTATTTGGTTGTTTGTAAATACCTTCCTGGCCACAGTTTTAATCGTTGAACATTGAAACTTGCAGGAATTAACCGTTATATGGAAAGCTAGAAATTATAATATTTTTAAAGGTCAAGGTCAAAGGTCACGGTCAGGCAAAATGTCCAATTTACGTAATCAGCCATAAGTTTGGATATCGTTGTCAGAGAGACCTCATTAGTCTTTCACTTTTCATAGCATATTTTCTGGCCTATGGGGTTATTACATATACCCTGCAATGTGCACAGAATTAATATTATTCTTATTATTATTGCTAAAAAAGCTACAACTCTAATTAATTTTGTGAGTTATTTCCTGATTTGTAAATTCGAAATTTTGTAACTATTTGCCAAGAAAAAAAAATCATGAACTCTGATTAATTGACCCTTGAATATTAATATTTTAATTTATTTATTTTTATTCATATATCAGACTAAAAAGATTTTACATTTGTTATTCGATTTATCAAGAATTGAATCAGATAAACCTTCATGTGATGAGGAATATAGTTGTCAAAACTTATGATGTTTTTTATATTCACTTAAAGAATTTTCTTCTTCAATATCTCGAAGGGTTTACAATTTATCTCATATATTTTGCTGATATTTTATTTGGCTTGCGCAAGCCTCTATGATAACATGGGGACATTGTCTTTCGTTTTTCTAATATTGGTTAATTTCATCCCTCGTTGAGTTCATTATCTGGAAGGGAAAGAAGCCATCAATAATTTTTTCTGGTTGGTTGTTAATCATTGGGTTTTTTTCCCATCATTTTTGTTTTCATATCCTTTTTACTTTCATCATCGTTAAATTTGTCGTTGATGTTTTTTTCCGCATCGCTAACTTTCTTGATAATGGTTTATTTTTTATCATCACTACAGTTGCTGCAAAGATTCCGGGCGGAATAAGCCCCACCCCCTGATGACGTCATAGCCAATCATGTCTCTCACGTTAGCAGTGGTTACAAAACATCCCCTTACAAATTTCAAACTATAGTAACTCATAATTACTTTAAAGAGATGTGTAGTGACCGCTGTTAACGCCGGAGACAACATGATTGGCTATGACATCATCAGGGGTTGGGGCTTATTTTGCCTGGAATCTCTGCGGTGACTATACTGCATGTATATGTTCATAATTTATTTATTTTTTTAAATGATGTCAATACTATTGTATTTCATTTATGCATGGCATTGTATTAATCAGTGCAAATATTAATACAATTTCGGTTTTGCGAATATATCCATATACAGTTGGACGCAAGAGTCCCTGGTACACCCCGCTCTGAAGAAGTGCACCCTTACTCTACAGCGAGTTCCTGTGTTTAGTCCTGCTTACCACCTCTCCCTACACTATCTGTTTGGCATCTCACTGTGAAGTATGGGTGGGGCTGGATGCATTTTCTCAGAGTGAGGTGTGCCAAAAATTCCTGTGTCCAACTATACATTACGGCTAAAAGGGGTTCTCGGACCTCAGCACCGGATAGTATGAGTCAGATACTATTGGTTCTGTTTTAGTTTTCCGCTATTATTTTTATTATTATTGTCATTATTATTATTATTATCATTATTATTTTATTATTGTTATTATTATTATTATTATTTTTATTATTATTAGCTAAGCTACAACCCTAGCCGGCTAAGCAGGATGCTACAAGTCCAGTGAGAAAATAAATAAGAAAATAATTAAACTACATAAGAAGCAAGATAGATATTTCATGTATCAAATATAAAACAGTTCTTTCATATATGAATTATAAATCATTAAGATAAATAAGTCCAACTCAGTGAGAAAAGGAAATAATTAAATAATTAAACTACATAAGAAGTAATAAATAGTTAACATATTCCAAGAACAGTAACAGCATTTAAATAGACCTTTGACATACAAACTATAAAGCCTGAGGCTAACTATTATTATTATTATTATTATTATTATTATTATTATTATTATTATTATTATTATTATTATTATTATTTGCTAAGCTACGACCCTAGTTGGAAAAGCAGGATGCTGTAAGCCCAGGGGCTCCAACGGGAAAATAGCTCAGTGAGGAAAGGAAACGAAGAAAAATAAAATATTTTAAGAAGAGCAACAACATTAAAATAAATATCTACTATATAAACTAAAAATACTTTAACAAAACAAGAGGAAGTGAAATAGGACAGAATGGTGTGCCTGAATGTACCCTCAAGCAAGAGAACTCTAACCCAAGACAGTGGAAGATCATGGTACAGAGGTTATGGCACTACCCAAGATTAGAGAACAAAGGTTTGATTTTGGAGTGTCCTTCTCCTAGAAGAGCTGCTTACCATAGGTAAAGAGTCTCTTCTACCCTTACAAAGAGGAAAGTGGCCACTGAAGAATTACAGTGCAGTAGTTAACCCCTTGAGTGAAGAAGAAGAATTGTTTGGTAATCTCAGTGTTGTCAGGTGTATGAAGCAGAGGAGAATATGTAAAGAATAGGCCAGACTATTCAGTGTGTGTATGCAAAAGGAAAATGAACCGTAACCAGAGAGAAGGATCCAATGTACTACTGTCTGACCAGTCAAAAGACTCCATAACTCTCTAGCGATAGTATCTCAACGGGTGGCTGGTGCCCAGGCCAACCTACTACCTACTACCTAAACCCAAATATATCTCCGGATAGCCAACCTTCTCAACGGAGGCTGTGGCCCCTGATGGCGAAAAATTAAAGTTGAACCCTACATTAATGATAGAGGTAACCGGAGATGGTGCTTCATTATAGAAGGATATTCGTAATGTGTTTGAAGATTGCATGGGGCCAGCGCATACCATCTTTATGTTGTTGAAGATTTAATACGGTTTTATTCCTGAGGGGGCGTGTGCTTGGTGTGGTGAGGCTCGGAATAGCTAAGGTGCTGGCAGTTCGGGAAACTCTAGGGCTTTATTATTATTATTATTATTATTATTATTATTATTATTATTATTATTATTATTATTTATTATTTACTATGATGATGATGATTATTATTATTATTATTATTATTATTATTATCAAATTATTTTGTGAGGTTATTATTATTATTATTATTATTATTATTATTATTATTATTATTATTATTATTTTATTATGAAATTATTTTGTGAGTTTATTATTATTATTGTTATTATTATTATTTTATGAAATTATTTTGCGAGGTTATTATTATTATTATTATTATTATTATTATTATTATTATTATTATTATTATTATTATTATTATCAGTAGTAGTAGTAGTAGTAGTAGTATTAGTAGTAGTAGTAGTAGTAGTACAATTTATTTTTATCGTTATTATTATTATTCTGGATTATTAATAGTCATATTTCATCTTTTATGAAAGCCATGTTGTCTCACCATGCTTGGATAAATCGTTTTACTTATGATTATTTGGCATTTGTAATGTACCTTCTAAACAATAAAAATGCTTCCATACACACACAATATATATATATATATATATATATATATATATATATATATATATATATATATATATGTGTGTGTGTGTGTGTGTGTGTGTGTGTGTGTGTGTGTGTGTGTGTGTGTGTGTGTGTAGGCCAGGAGAGGAAAAAGTGAAACAAAGATTGCCATACAATCACCTTCATATCTCTTATACCTACTGAGATTACTAAGCACACCCCCCCCCCCCCCCCTCTGATTCCTTCTTGAGTTGGTCTCTCATCTACCCGGAATCGATTCTTGGTAATGAGTTTCAGAATCACTAGATTAAATTGTTTGTTTGTTTATGCGTGAATGTATAAATAGAATGCAATTTTAACTAAAGTATAAAAGTGTCATCTGTGAAATTAATGATAAACTTGCTATGTTTACATAAATACTGCGTAATAATATTCATCATTAAAAATTAACGATACTGTGCATGCATTAACTTCCCCGTAGAGAGAGAGAGAGAGAGAGAGAGAGAGAGAGAGAGAGAGAGAGAGAGAGAGAGAGAGAGAGATTGATTGATGCGTTATATATTTTTTAACATAGGGTTTCATCTTTCCTGTCTGAACATTATATGACTTTTGATCATAAATATAATCAACGCCGGTTTTCACATAAAAAAAAAAAACTTTTTAGCTGTTGTAAGCATAAACTTAACGAGTTCAAAATTATGTTACACTTTTCCCAGTTTTGTAGTGAGATAGATCTTTGAGTTATTTTTACTATGAAGAGACGCATATATACCTACAGAAGGTCCCCTATCTTACAAATATTCGACTTTCAAACATTCGGAGATACAAACGCGAAGATAACAAAGATAAGATAAAGAAATACAGTAATAAAACAATATCATATTATTATTATTACTATCCAAGCTAAAAGCCTAGTTGGAAAAGCACGATGCTATAAGCCCAGGGGCTCCAACAGGGAAAAATAGCCCAGTGAGGAAAGGAAATAAGGAAATAAATAAATGAAGAGAACAAATTAACAATAAATCATTCTAAAATAAGTAACAATGTCAAAACAGACGTCATATATAAACTATTAACAACGTCAAAAACAAATATGTCATAAATACACTATAAAAAGACTCATGTCCGCCTGGTCAACAAAAAAGCATTTGCTCCAACTTTGAACTTTTGAAGTTCTACTGATTCAACCACCCGATTAGGAAGATCATTCCACAACTTGGTAACAGCTGGAATAAAACTTCCTTTAATGCAGTAATCAAAACGAAATTTGTAATATCCAGATATTTATTTCTTATGAAACCCAACTATTTATTGACTTGTAGGAGGAAATCATATGCATGAGATTCAGATTTGACTTAAATATATATATATATATATATATATATATATATATATATATATATATATATATATATATATATATATATATATATATATATATATATATATACCAAGGCCGCGGGGGCATAAAAACAATTAGAATAGCGCCAACGTTATCCCTGCGTGTCGTAAGAGGCGACTAAAAGGGACGGGACGAGGGGGCTGGGAACCCCCTCTCCTGTATCTATAATCTTGCGAGACATCGATTTGACTTAACCTAGGCCAAAATGTAAGAAGTTTCGACTTACAATCAGCTTCTTGAAACCTATTCATTTTGTAACTTTGAGACCTTTGTAAATATTACCCTGATATTAAATTTAGTGCCAGGAAGCTGTTCACAAACACAAACAGGGGGGTAAAACATAACCTTCTTACAACTTCATTGGCGGAGGTTATTATTTCTGTATAGAATTGGAGTACTATAAGAAACGTTCTCTTTACCAGAATGCAATATCATTCAAACAGAAAGATTTCCCAAGGCTTTCCATTGAGCCGAGATGCAATTCAAGTAAGGAGACTTGAATCTTTGAAATTGCTTTAATTCTACTGTTGAAGGGAAGTCAGTATAAATGTTTGTACAGTACAGGACGATTTACCCGGCATCAGGAGCCAATTCTACCTGTGCTTATAGGAAAGCTGTCTGGGCTCACATAATAATCTCTTGCTATCAGTTTCTGTTAACATTATTACGTCACTTACTCGCTGTGTTGACAGGGAACTTAACTCAGCTTTTTAAAGATCAATATATGTCATTCTTACATGGGTTATTTACCTCCGCCAAAGAAGTGTGGAGGAGGTTAGATTTTCGCCCCTGCTTTAAAGACCGCTCATGAATGGCAGAGGCAAGGGTTAGTGACAGTGCCCTATCAAGTACAACAATGCCCTAGAGACTGACCATATATACATATGATCAGTGCTCAAGCCCCCTCTCCACCAAGGAGGGCCAGGCAATGGCTGCTCATGACTCAGCAGGTAGACCTATAGGCTTCCCCAAACCCCTCCTCCTTAGCTCCCAAGGATGGTGAGGTTGCAGCGACCAAAGAAACTAACGAGTTTACGCGAGACTCGAACCCCAGTTTGGCCGTCACCAGTCAGGTACGCTAACGCATCGGCCACCACAACCCTTTGTCTGTTTGTTTGTGTGTGAACAACTTCCTGGCCCCAATTTTACTCCTAGAGTAGTGAAACTTTCAGGGATTAATTGTTATATTCAAATGGAGAAATTCAGTTTTGAAAGTCCTAGGACAAAGGTCAAGGGCAAGGTAGAGAAATAAGCTGCCATGGCGGACGTCTGTGCTCTATGTCTTCCGGATTATTACTTGGTTATGCACTTAAGCCCTTATTACTTCATGCTCAGTTGCATAATGTCCTTACATTGGATAATTCTGGAATAATACGTTTAGATATATGTTACTGATAAGAGATAAAGATTGCTTAATTATTATTTTGTAGATTAGTTAGCAAGAGGCAGTTGGTTAATGAGGAAATATTCAACTTATTTTAATGTGTCATGATCTAATATTTGATTATGTTTATTAATATATTCAATAGGCATATAAATTAGTTTGTGTGTATGTATGCATGGCACTCAGGTCGGTTTTCATCTTGCCATTTTTAATATTTGATTATAAGGCAAAGCTCTCCGAAAAGTGGAGGAAGGTATTTGCCTGGAATTCAAATCTCGTTTTCGCAGACGTGAAAGATTTCTTCAAAAATGAGAGAGAGAGAGAGAGAGAGAGAGAGAGAGAGAGAGAGAGAGAGAGAGAGAGAGAGAGAGAGAGAGAGAGAGAGAGAGAGAGAGAGAGAGAGAGAGTGTTTTCACTTTCATGTATCCGATTTCATGTTACGAGAATTGTAATGAATTTAGTTGTTGTCTTACTGGAATTGTAAAGAATTTATATATATATATATATATATATATATATATATATATATATATATATATATATATATATATATATATATATATATATATACATATATATACATACATACATATATATACATACATATACATATATGTATATATACATACACACACACACATATATATATATATATATATATATATATATATATATATATATATATATATATATATATATATATATATATATATATATATATAAAGAACTCATCAGCAGCACGTTGAACTCCCCCTAATAAACAGCGCCTTTTTTCCCTTATCTAGCAATAGCTATCCGAGTTTCTACATATTAAGATCTTACTTTCCCTGTATGACATTCACACCATTGGCCCGACCATTTCCAGGCATAAGAGCTAACACTTTTATTTTATTCCTAATATGTTTTTGAATATTTATTGGGCAAAAGTTGAACTTTTGTCTGTTGACATAAAATATATTTCATTCCAAGATATGTAGTTTTTGTTATTATTCTCTCTTTTAAATTGATCGATATTTTCAAAAATTTGTAATTGGAAAGTGTATTAAAACTTGCAATTTTCCTTTCTCTATTGTTTCATTTCTTCATTGCTTTCATTATTAATCATCATTGCTGTTTTTCATTTATTCACCATTTTTATTTGTTTCTTATATTCCCCTTTTCCTCCACTGTTTTTCTCTCATACTTTTATTCCCTATCCTTTTTCCTTTCGTTTTCCTTTCCTTACTACCCATCTTCCATTTTTGTTGCATTTTTTCCCTTTTCATTCCCCATCGTTATTGTTTTCTCTCTTCTCTCGCATCTTTATCTGTTTCTTATATGCCCCTCCTCCTCCACGATTTTCCCTCATACTCTTATTCCTTATCATTTTCTTATTATCCATCTTCATTGCATTCTTTCCCTATTCATTCCCCATCGTCATTTATTTCTTCCCTCTACCTAATCCTCATCGCTTTCTCCCTCTTAATCCCATTCCCCATCTGCATCTCTCTCGCCCTCTCTCTTATTCCTCATCTGCTTCTCTTTACCCCTCTCTCTTATTCCTCATCTGCATCTCTTTACCCCTCTCTCTTATTCCTCATCCCTATCTCTTTTCCCCTCTCTCATTCCTCATCCGTATCTCTTTCCCCCTCTCTTATTCCTCATCCACATCTCTTTGCCCCTATCTTATTCCTCATCCGCACCTCTTTCTCCCTCTCTCTTATTCCTCACCCGCATCTCCTTTCCCCTCTCTTATTCATCATCCGCACCTCTTCTCCCTCTCTCTTTCCCTATCAGCATCTCTTTTTCCCTTCTCTCTTTCCCTATCCACATCTCTTTGCCCCTTTCTTATTCCTCATCCGAATATCTTTGTCCCTCTCATTCCTCATCCGCATATCTTTACCCCTCTCACATTCCATATCCGCATCTCTTTTCCCCCTCTCTCTTATTCCTCATCCGAATCTCTTTGTCCCTCTTATTCCTCATCCGCATATCTTTACCCCTCTATCATTCAATATCCGCATCTCTTTGCCCCTCTCTCTTATATCTCTTTCTCCCTCTTATTCCTCATCCGCATATCTTTACCCCTCTCTCATTCAATATCCGCATCTCTTTGCCCCTCTCTCTTATTCCTCATCCGAATCTCTTTGTCCCTCTTATTCCTCATGCGCATATCTTTACCCCTCTTTTATTCCTCATCTGCATCCCTCTCCCCCTCTCTCTTATATTTCATCTTCCATCTGGCCCTCTGGTGACAGAAACCAGCACCAGGAGCAGGAAGAGACGACTAAAGTTAATACGGTCGAAATGAGACAACAACACCATGCCTGGTGTGACCATTTATTTTCCGGTCTACTGGGTTCCCCATTTGGTCTCCGGAGGTTTCCCACCTACTACAAAAGTCTTGGGAAACTCGTTTTCGTCGGTCATAAGGTTGTCTATTTTTACCCTAAAAGAAAGAGAAGGCTTTTTCATTACAGTTTCCCATATGTTGGTGTAAATACGTATATGGGATTTGGATCTTGCATTATCTATTATCGATCAGATATATTCCAATAAATTATTTTTTGGTATTAATATTTTTTATGCAATTTAGTGGGCATAAGTATATATTGTAATGGTTTTTAAAAATCCGGATTTGTGTCATTTACAGTTTTGGGAAATACTATAATGTAGTGTTTTTATTTATTTCCTTTCCTCACCGGGCCATTTTTCCCTGTTGGAGCCCTAGGCTTATAGCATCCTGCTTTCCAGCTAGGGGTGTATCTTGGCTAGTAATGATAATAAGAAAAATCGGTGGAATTCCAAAAGTTCAAACTTGCAGCAAATGTTTTCATACTGAACAGACTGACATAAGTAAGTTTTTATAGTTTATATATGAAAGATGTTTTGATGTTGTTACTGTACATAAAATAATTTATTTTAATTTCTCATTACTTCTCTTGTAGTTTATCTCTTTATTTCTTTTACTCACAGCGCTATTTTCCCATGTTGGAACCCTTGGGCTTACAGCATCCTGGTTTTCCAACGAGGGTTATAACTTAGTTAGTAATAATAATAATAATAATAATATCTTAATTAAGCCATTAATCTCTATATTATTTTTCATTAACTTTGCCCTGGGTGCTGGCTTAACGATATGAATCTCCTTAACGATGTGTCTACAAGGTTTTTACAAACTTTAGGAAACTGGCAAGAAAAGTTTCATTACGTTCTCTCACTGAGGGAGAAAACTTCTCGTATCTCCTTCCGTCAACTACCAAATGGGAAGGAAAAGTTGGTTTCTCGGTACAACTTCTAAAGAGGATTCCTCGAGGGAGCAAAGGCCCTTCGATAGGATGTGTTCTACGCATGTATGCTAGGCATACTTACGCATACATACACATGCCAACGGGTATATTATATACATATATATATATATATATATATATATATATATATATATATATATATATATACGTCCAATGGGAATAATATATATATATATATATATATATATATATATATATATATATATATATATATATATATATATATATTCAAATAAGCCATATATATTTTTGATACATTAATGTCTGGATTCTCTTAACGACATCGGGATCAGAGCCAAAGGCGAAATCACGCAAAGACAAGAGCTTGTGACCGGCTGGGAATCGAACCCTGTTCGGCAAGCTTGTATAGACAGTGACTAAACCACTTGGCCACTAATCTTTCTTCGTGGCCAAGTGGTTTAGTCACTGTCTATACAAGCTTGCCGACCAGGATTCGATTACCGGCCGGTCACAAGCTCTTGTGTTTGTGTGATTTCGCCTGGGGCTCTGATCTCGAGGTCATTAAGAGAATCCAGACATTAATGTATCAAAAATATATATGGCTTATTTGAATATGAAAAACACGTCTAAATGTGCAAAATCTATCATATATATATATATATATATATATATATATATATATATATATATATATATATATATATATATATATATATATATTAGTCATTTCCTGTCACGCTGAGCTGCATTGCCAAACGTGTGACTGCTGGGCGGTCTCTCCCCCTCCCTCTAGTAGGGCGGAGAGGAAGTAGTCATACCCTGGTGAGAGGTGGTTACTCTGAGGGTACAGTAGAAAAGCACAACCTCCCATAAATAGGTATGCGTACTCTAGAATACACACACACACAACATATATATATATATATATATATATATATATATATATATATGTGTGTGTGTGTATATATATATATATATATATATATATATATATATATATATATATATATATGTATATATCTATGTATATATATATATATATATATATATATATGTGTGTGTGTGTGTGTGTATGTGTGTATATATATATATATATATATATATATATATATATATATATATATATATATATATATATGTATATATATGTGTGTGTGAGTATCTTCCTGAGTGAAGGCGTATCCGTAAATATTCTCTTTTTATTTGTAACGCGATGTTATTAAAATCCTTACTCTTGAGTCGGTAGTTTTCAAAAGCAAAATGAGAGAAATTTTTCTCACTTTTTTCACTTCGTTTAATGTTGCCAGGAATATAGTTATATTTGTATTGCATATGCATGGTTTTTGAAAAAGGCCTGAAATTATTATTTATAATTAGAATAAAAATGCGTTTTATTGTCGAGAGAGAGAGAGAGAGAGAGAGAGAGAGAGAGAGAGAGAGAGAGAGAGAGAGAGAGAGAGAGAGAGAGAATTCTGCACTTTTGTGATTTGAAATTTTTTATATAAAGTAAATATTTTAATCGGTATAAGCTTAAATGTTTTTTTTTTTCAAGAATAAACAGTTTTTTTCGTTAGCATTTTCATAGTTACTAAAACTTTACGTAGTTCTACTCTAGCTCTAAGGAAACATCGTTGTTTGGGATTGTTTTGTATTTATTAAGCAAATATAAGTTCCTAACATGTTTTGTATCATACCACATTAGTGTCCTTTTTGTAAAATATTTTGCACAATATTGTTCGAACACTCAGCTAGAAATCTAAATATTGTACAAAAAAAAGTTTTCGTAAAGTGGACCCAACTGTTCAAGAATAGGTCATGAAATCTGACTCTTTCAATAACTATTTTTTGGAAGAGTCAGATGTTATCAAAACGTTTAAACCCATAAAACGAAAGATGTTGCTGAAGAGAGAAAACTTCGGGTAAACGTTACCTGTTAAGAGAGACCAGTTTGTTCAATGGCTGGAAGTTGCTAAAGTAAATGAAGCGCTGCGTAAATATTCCCAAGCGTAAAACTGCTTCGAAAAGAAAATGCAAGCAATAGTTGGAAGAGGAAACAGAGCTAGATACAAACGTTGTAAATCGAATAAATGTTCGAATGTTGGCTAGATATTGACGAAAGAATAGGAACGCCTCGTAGATTTTGTTCACTGGCTCATTTTGGATTGGATTTATTGGTGTTCTGTTGGGGAATATTATCTGGTTTGCCAATTTACCCTTGTTTATTTGACAAAAAAATATTCTCTCAAAGGGTTGTGGTGGCCTATTGGAGACGTCCCTTTCTGGTGATCCGCTGGACTTGGGTTCGAGACCCGTTCAAGCTTAATAGTTTCTCGTAGTGTCTGCAACCTCACCATTCTTGTGAGCAAAGGATGCAGGATTCAGGGAAGCCTATATATCTACCTGCAGAGTCATCAGCAGCCATGGCCTGTCCCTCCATGGTCCTAGCTTGGGTGGAAAGGGGTCTTGGACGCTGATTATTTGTAGTATAGTCAGTCTCTATGCCATTGTCATCCTAGGGCATTGTCACTATCGCTTGTCTCTGCCATTCGTGAGAGCCCTTTAAACCTTCATGAACATGCATTTAATTTTTGAAAACTTGTTTCAAGTTTATTAATTTCGTTTGATTTTCTCCGTTTTTATTATTATTATTATTATTATTATTATTATTATTATTATTGTTATTTTTATTATTATTATTATTATTATTACAAGCTAAGCTGTAACCCTAGTTAGAAAAGCAAAATGCTATAAGTCCCAATGGCTCCAACAAGAAAAAATTATTATACTAGTATTAATGATCATATTTATAATTTATTCCATCGTAATGACCTTAGAACCTCACAATATATCATTGGGGGTAATTTTATTCTTAGACTGCAGACTAATTACTTTCGTAAGGCAGAGAAGAAGCTAGCGTGAAATTGCACCTGTTAGACGTCATTTATAAAGATTTTGGCTTACCAATCTTTATTTTGTAAGTATTTATTGCATGAGCGGATAATTACTTTTTATTTTTCATTAGGGTAACCTTGATAAAGATTTTCAAATAAAGACGAATTTTTTGTATAAAGAATTCATTCGTTTTGTCATTTTATTTACCCAGTTCGATAAAAGTATCAGCTTGTAATATTTAATTTTTAATATCTTGCCAATGTAAATTATAAATGTTGGAGAGCTTGTCATCGAAAATGTATGTTATTACAAGGAAATGTTTCTGAATTTTCACATTATTTCATTTTTGTTTACCATCTTTTTTTTTTTGCGTTTAGATGTTATTCATTATTTATTAATTTCCATATATTTTCGTTTAATATTCATCTTTATATCATGGTAAACTATTTTCCTATTTTATGTTAAGAAAATCTATAATTTGACTGGTTTACTCAATCAATAATAATAATAATAATAATAATAATAATAATAATAATAATAATAATAATAATTATTATTATTATTACTTTTATTATCATCATTATTAATATTATTATTATTATTATTGTTGTTGTTGTTATTATTATTATTATTATTATTATTATTATTATTATTATTATTATTATTAGTATTAATATCATCATCATCATTATTATTATTATTATTATTATTATTATTATTATTATTATTATTATTATTTAGTCCTTACTGTCGAGTCTTTTCCTTCTCCTATCTTCTTTAATACTGCCTTCGTTCGTTACTGAGGCAACATGGAAAAAGCAAAGCTTCTTAAAACTGACATGGCAGTGGTTCTTCTCTTTTCTGAACAGGTCGGTATTGCGTTGTGTTTTGCGTTTGCTATGTAATGAAAATTACCTCTTATTCTTTCTTCCTGTTCATGTTTTATTCTTATCCTGAGGGTTTATACATTCTGAGTGGGGATACCTTAAGGTGGTGAAAGGGCTTGTGTAACTTCAAGGTCAGTAAGGCTGTAATAGTCAGGGAAACCCATACTAGGTTGGTTTGCTATGAGCTATCAGACTAAATTATCCCACTGTAACTATTCCGCATTGATGAAGACTGGCCAAACCCCAGACATGAATAAGGACATGTCTGAAGCCTTTGTGCTGTAGTGGACTAGAAACGTATACATTTATTATTGTTCTTGTTGTATGCTTGTTTCTATCTATCTATCGATATCTATACATATTTATATGTATATGTATATATATATATATATATATATATATATATATATATATATATATATATATATATATATATATATATATGGATGAACGAGTTAGGGAAATTTAGTGGTTAAGACTCGTGTAATTGTTTGAGTCTTTTGTCCATCAGTGAACTAATAATATATATATATATATATATATATATATATATATATATATATATATATATATATATATATATATATATATACATACATATATATCCTGTGTGTTTCTTTATGTGCACGTGCAATATGTTTAACGTTAAGTAATATACATTCAGAGATTATTATAAGATTTATAGCTTTAAAAAATTCACCATTGTAAACACATTTTTCATTCGAAGATATATGTAATGTTGATCACGCCCAATTTCAAGTTTTACCGGAAACAGATCTCCAATAAAACATTTGTAACTGCCTCAATATCACGATGTTTTTTAAAAGCCTTTCCATTCCTCTATAAGGCGATTGGAACATTAGTAAATACCCATTGAAAATATCTGTAAATTGAAAGAAGGAAATGGAAGGTTTACCAACCCCTGTTTAGTGTCCGGGGAAGACAGATGGTATGAATTGGAGAGAAAGAGTTTTATGTATTTTATTTCCTGTGCTAACAAGGGAAAAAAAGTGGGCGTTTCTCTCCTTGTGGCTGATTGGATAAAAATAAGTGTGGCTTTTTAGTTACCATGAACCAATTTGGATGGATTATAGTTTTTCTATCTGTTTTTCATTATCTGTCTGTCGATCTGTTTATCTGCCTATACATCTGACAGCGTGATAGTGTGTTATGGTTTTTCTATCTCGTCTTTATATATGTCTTTCTATCTGTTTATCTATCTGTCCCTCTGACTGCATAATAGTGTGTTTGGTTTTTCTATCTCCTTATCTTTATGTCTGTCTGTTATGAGGCCTTTTGGCTGGCCAGACAGTACTACATTGGATCCTTCTCCCTGTTTATGGTTCATTTTCTCTTCGGGATAAAAACAATACTGTGCCTCTACACACAGCTCTGTATTGACTGTCTCCGACCACCCTCAATAAACCTGTAGTTTCACCATCTTTACTCTTGGAGCTGACCAGTTACTAGTCACCCACGCACCCTTTCATTAATGCAACTATCATCGTTCAACGGCATAATCTATCTCAATTCTCTTCCATCATTTCCGAGAACTCCATTTTCCGTAATTAGCCGATAGACTGCTTCAAATCTCCCGGATGCCATTTGCTGCTTCGGGATTAATATGGCTTACTGCTTCGTAATCTGACTTGCTTTGGTTTTGCCATTATCTATCTCTCGTATATGGGTTTAATCTTGTTCGTTATTTTGTTAAGATGGTGATGATGATGATGATGATAAGCTTATGTTGCTGATAATGAGGTACTGTTTGGTATGTTTGGTGTTCAGGACCGTTGAAAATATATTTTTATTATTATTATTATTATTATTATTATTATTATTATTATTATTATTATTATCATTATTATTATTATTTATAGTAGGAATAGTACTGCTGATGTATAACGAGGTCTTGAGGAAATACTAGTTATTTAGATGGATATATATATATTATATATATATATATATATATATATATATATATATATATATATATATATATATATATATATATATGCCTTTTCTAGGCGCCGCCTTTGTCCGAGGGCCCTTGTTGACGCATTATTATTTGACTTGAAACAGTATCTTAACAGAATAGTTATGAATAATATAATGTATTGATGGTTAAAGTAATTATCATGAATGATAAGAATATAATAATTTGTTTGGGGAAATTATATTGATCTGAAAGCTTCTATAGAATGGTGGCCGATGTGGTAACGTCCCTGACTGGTGATCGTCATACTGGGGTTCGAGTCCCGCTCAAAATTGATAGTTCCTTTGGTCGCTGCAATCTCACCATCCTTGTGAGCTAAGGATGGGGTGTTTGGGGGTAGCATGTAGTTCCTTTTGTTGAGTCTTAAGCAGCCATTGCCTGGCTTTCCTTGATCCTGGCTTGGGTGGAGATAGGGCGTGGGCGCTGATCAGTCTCTAGGGCATTGTCACTGTCCCTTGAAAGTTTCTGTAGAATGGTAGCCGATGTGGTAACGTCCCTGACTGGCGATTGTCAGACTGGGGTTCGAGTCCCGCTCAAAATTGTTAGTTCCTTTGGTCACTGCAACTTCACCATCCTTGTGAGCTAAGGATGTGGGGTTTTTGGGGAGCATGTAGTTCCATCTGCCGAGTCTTAGGCAACCATTGCCTTGCTCTTCTTGGTCCTAGCTTGGGTAGAGATATGGGTTGGGCACTGATCATATGTATGTATGGTCAGTCGTCCCCTTGATAGGGCAATGTCACTGTCCCTTGTCGCTGCCTTTCATGAGCGGCTTTTAAACCTTTAAAACAATGGGGTTCGAGTCCCGCTCAAGCTATTTAGTTCTTTTGGTCGCTGCAACTTCACCATCCTTGTGAGCTGAGGATGGAGGGTTTGTGGAAGCATGTAGTGTTCCATCTACTGAGTCTTAAGCCGCCATTGCCTAGCCCTCCCTTGTCCTAGCTTAGGTGGAGATAGGGCGTGGGCGCTGATCAGTCTCTAGGGCATTATCCTGCTTGATAGGGCTATGTCAATGTCCCTTACCTCTGTGACGGGCCGAGAGAAGGTTGTGAACTTAAAGGCAGTGTGAAAGCAACTGAGTTAATTTAATATAGAACACTCTCCTTTGTATACAAAACCTCAAGGCAACAGGAAATTACATGTTCGAGAAACAGACAATGTTACATAGGAGAAACGCAGACATGTTTATTCTGGTTCTTTTTAGTGCGAGGGATGAGCGAAGATATAAGCATAATATATACAAAATGAATTATATACGATCGTGTGACACACGGTTGGTACACCTCTGCCGTTCATGAGCGGCCTTTAAACCTTTAAAACATTGTTCGTTACAATTCTTTTTTTTCCAATTAAAAGAGGATGATCAGTAATAGGATTTTCTCCATCTATGTAATCTTCCGATTGGTAATTATGTCTCTGCAGTTGATTTAATTGCTGATAACCGGAAGTGGGCTTCTCTTCTCGGTAATGGTCCGGGGATCAAAGCTTAATGAAGGATTAGACTCGATGGTTAACCGGATTCAACTTTTCTGTCAATGAGGCTCCTTGAAATTCTAAAGCAGATTTTCTATGTTATGGTTTTTTCTTTTCCATCATGATTTGTTTGGTTTTCTTCTTTGTGTTTATATGGTGTTCTGAAAATATGATTTTTTTTATGGCATTTTTCTGTTCATGTGGTGTTCTGAAAAGATGATTTTTTTTGTTTTTTTTTTCTGTTCATATGGTGTTCAGAAAATATGTATTTTCTTAATTCATGGATTGTTTTTGGGGGGTGGGGGTGGGAAGCTTTTGTTTTTCTTCTTTGTATTTATATGGTGTTCTGAAAATATGATTTTTTTTATGATATTTTTCTGTTCATGTGTTGTTCTGAAAATATATATATTTTAATTCATGGTTTGTCTCTGTTCATATGGTGTTCTGAAAATATATATTTTCTTAATTCATGGATTTTTTGGGGTGGGGCGGCGGCCTTTCCTTCTATATTTAAGACGAAGTAGAAGGAAATGGTTTTATGGTGTTCTGAAAATATATATTTTCTAAAATTTCTATATCCCGTAATTAAGTCGATTTTGATCAAATATTTACCATAATTAAGTCAACCTTGATAAGATATATACTGTGTTTAATGGTAGATTAGTATTTTCGACCCATTTAGGCTCCAGGTTCTACTGTAATCAGGTTCAAAGTGTACTCTACACTCCTTTGAAACCAAGGCATTATACTTTCACTTTAATCTTGCGATTAGGTTACATAGGATGGAACAGCCGCCCCCCCCCCATAAAAACGATACTTAATATACTCGACCTCAAAACTTCAGAATAGAAATCTTAGCTTATCGTCCTAAACAATACTTTGTACACTCTACTACAAGACTTTCGAATACAAATCGTTAGCTTATCATTCTAAACGGTGAGAGTCAAATAAAGCAATTTTCCCCTTCTTGTTTTGGTGTTAAAAGTATGTAAATGTCTTACGTCAAATAACTTAAATAAAACTGCCGCTGAGCAGGAGAGGACGTGGTAGACCAAGAGAAACGTGGCTGATGACAAGCGAAGGGAGATTAGATCTGAGAATTGGGTTCAGCTCAGAGAGATAGCACAGGAAAGGGACATAGGGCGTGAATTCATTGAGTCCCTATGTATCCCGTGGGTGCCATGGGATTAAGTAATATAAAAACCGTAGAAAATATAATTTCAGTTATGGAACATTTTTTTAGTTTCAAGGATTTTTTTTTCCTTCAGCAGAGTTTGTTATTTGGTTAGAATTTCCTTCTAATTAAAGTTGTTAGAAAGCTTGATTTTATAACCAATTCATGATTTAACGAATAAAACAATTATTCTGCTTCAGCAACAACTCTGTAGGCGAAGTTATTTAATAAAAATGCTGTATGGGGAGGTTACTGCTTTAATAGATATTTAAGTTAGGTTTCACCTTTAATGATTGCTATGTAGGTGAAGTTTCACCCTTAATGAGTTTATGTAGATTAAGTTTCTGCTTTAAAAACTGCTGTATAGGTGAGTTTCAGCTTTAGTTACTACTACTATGGTTAACAATTTGCTTTATTGAATACTTATCTATGAAGTTTCTCCTTAAATTACAAGTTTTTAGGTGAAGTTTCTGCTTAAAATGCTACTTTTGAGGTGAAGTTTAAGCCTGGACAGCTGCTATCCAATTGGTGTGTTAGCAGAACAGTTGTAAAAAATTATCTCATGAATTTTTCTACATGTTAAAGTGTGAGAGAGAGAGAGAGAGAGAGAGAGAGAGAGAGAGAGAGAGAGAGAGAAGAGATTCAATACGTTCAAGCAAATCTTTTATCATGTCAGTTTGATTTTTCTTGTTTTCTTGAACGACTTTCTAAAAAAAAAAAAAAAAAAACATTTAAAGAAACTTAAAACTCACCGAGAATTCTTTTTCATACAAGTCTGGTTAAATCAATATTTTTAACCATATGCAATAATTTTTCATTTGTTTTCGATCGAGTTTCCATTTCTGTTGGGAAAATATTTTTTGAAATTTGATTCTAAAATCCCCTTCCTAATCCCTGGCTGTTCGCTACGATAGGACTATATATACAAATTGGTCTAGACCCTTTTTTTTCTCTTTTTGGGACTTTTTCATAAGGACGTGTCTGTTTGGTAGTTTATTCCCACATGTGTGACAGTATTTTTTTAATTCGTTATTCATTGGATTCCGTTGTTTTTAAGATTTTTTGATTAAAAGGATAATCGAGAAATCTTATTTTTACCTCCGCTAACGAAGTTAGGAGGAAGTTATGTTTTCGCCCGTTTTTGTCTGTTTGTTCGTTTATCTGTGAACAATTTTCTGCCCACAATTTTATTCATAGAATAGTGAAATTTTCAAAGATTAATTATGTTGAGACGTGGAAGAGATTCAGTTTTTAAAGTTTTAAGTCAAAGGTCAAGGTTGATATGTTGATACGTGGAAGAGATTCAGTTTTTAAAGTTTTAAGTCAAAGGTCAAGGTCAAGGTTGATATGTTTATACGTGGAAGAGATTCAGTTTTTAAAGTTTTAAGTCAAAGGTCAAGGTCAAGGTTGATATGTTGATACGTGGAAGAGATTCAGTTTTTAAAATTTTAAGTCAAAGGTCAAGGTCAAGGTCGAGCAAATTAACCATAACCTTAAGCCCAAGTTCGTTCATGGATGTCACACAGACTTCAAATACGCCTAGGATATAAATTGATTCTGGGAAAGACAAGCTTGTTTTTCCAGAAATAAGCTGCCGTGGTGGAGATCAACAGTCTCAGTGTTTTTCTATTTTCAGTTTCTATTGGTTATTTCACCTGTTATTCGTCCTCCTCTTTCGTTTCTGTTGAATAATTGATATGAGAAAGATCTTCAAGTAGGTTTTAGTGTTACTTGACTTTTTCATTTTTTCCATTGGTATTATGCTAATTTGGTTTTTGTGATTCATCTTTCTATTTTTTTCTGCATATCTGCATGTCTGATTCTGGGACATATTCTTTCTACTTGGTGCTTTGAATATCTCTCTCTCTCTCTCTCTCTCTCTCTCTCTCTCTCTCTCTGCATGTCTGATTCTAAGACTTATTCTCTCTACATAGTCCTTTGAGTCTCTCTCTCTCTCTCTCTCTCTCTCTCTGCATGTCTGATTCTAAGACTTACTCTCACTACTTAGTGATTTGAGTCCCCCCCCTCTCTCTCTCTCTCTCTCTCTCTCTCTCTCTGCATGTCTGATTCTAGGACTTCTTCTCTCTACATTGTGCTTTGAATCTCTCTCTCTCTCTCTCTCTCTCTCTCTCTCTCTCTCTCATACACACACACACATACAGACAAACAGATTAGACATGCCTGCATTGATTTCCGTCTGTGTTGAAACATTACACGAAGCTTCTTGGCAATACATGTGTGTTTTTTCAAGTTATGTAATAACTGATTTTCGTGTTCACTACCAAACGAATTAAAATTTTCAAATACTTATTTTTATAGTCATGGACATCCCACTCTTTTAGATATAATGATAAGAATTTAACCAAGAACATACTGCTATATATCATAATTTTCATATTAACTAAATGAACAACCTTTTTATGAACATTCTCTCTTTTCCACCTGAAGATCTCGCTGGTCGAGTGTCTCAGCCTAAAGGGCTTTTGAATTCGTTTTCTCTCAGAGTGCTGGATGAAGAAGGCAGTTATTTTCTCTTAGGAGTTCGTGGAAAGATTGTTGTTTTTTGAGACAAGGGGGGTTTTTAGTTGAGGAAGCTGGTCGACTCCACAAAATTTAGTCTTTTAAAATCTCATTTTATTTCCATTCATAATTTTGATAATTTTTGTTTATTTTTAAAAAGGTTATTTTAGCTGGGGAAGTTGGTCTTCTCCTCAAAATGTTATATTTTAAACTTTCATTTTATTTCCATTCATAATTTTGATAATTTTATAGATATGATTGGTGCAAAAATGTTTTGTTCATTTGTGAAAAGGTTATTTTAGATGAGGAAATTGGTCTTCTCCACAGAATTTAGTCTTTTAAAACCAAACCTCATTTTATTTCCATTCATAATTTTGATAATTTTCTAGATAGAAGATTGGTGCAAAGATGCATTTGTTCATTTGTAAAAAAGGTAATTTTAGATGAGTAAAATGGTCTTCTCCACAAAATGTAGTCTTTTAAACTCATTTTGTTTCGATTCATAATTTTTATAATTTGGTAGATAGGAAAATGGTTAAAAGAAGGTTTTGTTTCTTTTTTTTTTTTTTAAAAGGTAAAGTTTATATGGGAGCCTTATAGAATTATATCAGCATAATGCAAGACAGATAACAGTGATGTTGATAGGGGAAGAACACCTGGTCAAGAATTCTCACCGGAGGTCAACGAACAAGTGACCTCAAATAGGAGACTGCGACCTTGACTTTGAACAATGCTTAGGAGACTTCCCAGAGAGAGAGAGAGAGAGAGAGAGAGAGAGAGAGAGAGAGAGAGAGAAGAGTGAATTGTAAAGTGACATACAGTATATATATGGACTTAGAAAAAGTCTATATTAGAATCGATTGAAAGGGAATATGGAGGGCGTTGAAGATGGGTGGTATAAAATTTTTTATTTAAAGCAATTACAAAAAACTTTGAGTTTATTAAATCTATTATTTTTATCTGTATATTAATCTATGACATTGTATCTAGCCAGAATTTACTACCTATCATTTGAATTCATATCTTCCAAGGCTATACTAGGCATGCACATGATTTAAAAGTGTTTCGTTTTTATATGGCTGAACTAGAAGTTTCATCCAGCTGTGATCAAATTCTGGAATAGCTTCCCATTAGTTAAGTCGATGGAACTTCAGAATTTCATTTTCATAGGTCTTGTGTCTCTTCTATAATAATAATTCTTATTTATCACTGTATAAATGCAATTCTTTCATAGTTTCTTATTTACATATCAGTTACTTTTCCATAATGTTCGTCTCTCCCACTTGGCGCCCCTGTGATTGTACCATTTTGCTTTTTCGTTTAAGGTTGCATCTTGGTTATGATAATGGTGATAGTAATAATAATATTTTAGGTTATTACGATGATAGCGAAGCGTATATTAGGATATTTAGATGCCAAGTTCCTGATAAGAAAACAGGTAAATGAGTTTTCAGGCTGGGTTTAGATTGGCTCTTTGTGGCGTAGTAAAATATTGGTAAATCTCGGTCCGATTTTTGAAAGCAATACCGCTTCAAATACCATTCATTTTTATTACCTTGAAATTTTATGGTTCCGGTAATGTTCTTTGGTGTTTTTGGGTGAGCAAAATGGTTCGTTGTTCTATGCAGATTTTATTAGTTTAAATTGATTTTTTATAAATATATAATAAAATTTGTTATCTCCTTTGGATCAAGTACTATTCTTAAATCAGTGTTGTGGATTGTTGCTTGTGAAAATATTTGTTTGATGCTCTTGCATGAAAGGCTTATTTCTCTCTCTCTCTCTCTCTCTCTCTCTCTCTCTCTCTCTCTCTCTCCTTTTGGCCGTAAATGCTCCAATATCTTCCCACGGTAATGTATATGTATATTCTAGAATCAGAGCAATTTTATTTCGAAATTATAGATTGCCATTTGATCCACAGCTTCATTTTCCGATACTTTTGTTTACAAATTCATTCTTCCGCAAAACAGAATCCCTGGTTTAATTGCCGCTTTTACAGAGGGAAAATACGAAATCAGAAATTATGCATGCAATGTCCGATGTACAATATGTATATTTGCATGTAAGTGCTGGCGTACATTCAGATACTAGTCATGTTTAGGAAATGTTATTTATTTATGCCTTTAATAATATTTATAGGAATTTTTACTCATATGAAGTTCAAGCGAGTGGATACTGCGTTTCATGAAATAGGTCATATTGTTAATGGTTATTGCCATTTTTCGTATTTAACATGTTATATACATTTCAGATTAATGAATAGTAACTATGGCGTTCTAGAACGTTGATCTCTCCAATTATGTATATACAAATATTAAAGTTCGCCTTATGATGATAATTAACTGCTTTAATACTTTGCTGCTTTACTGTTTATTCAATCGATTGTTAAATTGAAATGGATCCAATGGTATAAATTGTTATTGAGGCGACCTAATATTTGGCTTTGTTATTGCCATACTACAGATAATATCTATTTTCTCTCTCTCTCTCTCTCTCTCTCTCTCTCTCTCTCTCTCCCTCTCCCTCTCACATCTTCAGACAGTTGGATTTAGGAAGGAAGCGACTGGGTACAGGCCCTCATCTTTAACATGCTCCGCCCACAAGTATCGTGATTGGTCGCCACCTTCTCGCAGTTGATTCATGTAAACATAGTGATAATAATAAAAAGAATTATAAATCATTATGATGCTTGGTACGGTCCAACGCAGATTGCAAGCTTAGTGCATCCATGTACCGCTTGCCAGAACGGAGGAGCAATGAGATAATGTTCATCTGCGAGTGAAGCCAACCGCGGCGGAGCAAAGGCTATTTGAGGTGGGGGCCAATCACAGTGCTTGTGGGAGGCGCATGTTAAAGATGATTGGCTGCTGAAGTGGTAATACCGAGTCCTGCTCTCACCATAGAACTGTATATTGTTTCTTTTCTATCAATAGTATTTCAATTACCTGTCTGCAATATTTATTCATTGGAGGGTGAATGGTAACATTGCGACTGTTTTCTTTCCATTTTCTTTCATTCTTCGAGACTTTCAGATTTTTCCAGTGGACCGGGTACAGATAGATTATATGCATGAACTTTTCTTTGGGGTTTTGTTGGCCGTTGAATTAATACTTATTCTGTAGAAGTGTTGAATAAGATTATCCAAACTGTGTAAATATTGTTTAAACTTTCTGCTACTATACGGGCACACACACACACACACGCGCGCGCGCACACATACACACACACACACACATATATATATATATATATATACCTGTGCGTTTATATTATGAATACATTAGTGTATTAGAATATTCGAAGTTGTTATTATTATAAATATATAACTTTCTGCTACTATACGGACGTACGCACACACACACACACGCACACATATACACACACACACACACATATATATATATATATATATATCTGTGCGTGTATATTATGAATACATTAGTGTATTAGAATATTCGAAGTTGTTATTGTTATAAATATATACTATTACTAACTATTAAATACAGATGGTTATGAAAAAAAAAATCTTTCTCCTTTAAGCTGAAAAGCCTTTTTTTCTATTCACTTCCTGGATATCACATTTTTTTGTAGTGAAAATAATGCAATTCATTAGTTAGATAATTTCTAAAAAAAAAAAAAAATTCCAGGTTGTTCGTTCCCTACTGTTAATAAACAGAAGAGAGTTATTGTTTAAAAGCCTCTAATTAGCGCCAAGGGTAAGGACCGAGAGACCAACCAAATAAATAATATATACATATGATCAGGACCCAAGGATCCTCTCCTATTCCCCCCCCCCGTCTCTCTCTCTCTCTCTCTCTCTCTCTCTCTCTCTCTCTCTCCCAAGCCAGGACCAGGTTTTATATGGAATTTTGTGTTTAAGCGGAGCTAATACTGGAGACTGACAATATATTTCAGTAGTGTTCATTCTTGAGTTATTGCTGAAGGTTCTAGAATAGTTGTCATTTTAGGTGGAGAAAAAATTACTGAAAAAAAAAGTTTAAAGAACATTTTGAGTATTGAGAGAGAGAGAGAGAGAGAGAGAGAGAGAGAGAGAGAGAGAGTTTTAATTAATGTTTATATTGAAATGTGTTAAGTATACTTGGTTTGGGGAGAGGTTTTCCCCGAGTACCATGTTTTGATTGCAAGTTTTATTCTATACAACAATTCTATCATATTTATCTAGTTTTATATAACTAAACTAACTACAGCTATAATTCAATTGTTTCTTACAATACTATCCTTTGTAATGTTTCCATACTTTCTTAGACAGTGTTAATCTTTTATTAAATTATAATGCAAGTTGTTATATGTCAATTTTTTCTCTGATTTGAATGACTAGAAGCAAAAAGGTTATTGAGAGTAAGGCTTATTTTCAATATCTCATTTGAAAATTTTGAAAAGTCATTTTATTTTATCTAAGGGTAAAATATATACGCATGAGGTGTTTTTTTAATTATTTTTTCCTAATTCAACTGAAATTTATATCTATCTATCCATATATATATATATATATATATATATATATATCATAAAGCTATAATGCTAGATATTACTAAATGCTTTACCCATCGTCGTTGATGTCCCAGAATTACTTCTAACGTAAATGATGAGTCTTTATTTCTTTTGACTCCTTGCGTTCATGACCCGCCCATTCGTATGCAGATGATTCTACTCATTTCTCTCCAACGTTTGAATATATTTGTGGGCAAAGGGAAAGGAAACACACTATATCTAGTTACAGTTGTGCTTGGACAAGTTTTACAGTTCTCATTTACTGTTTTTATTATTTTAATTTCTTTTTTTTTCTTTTCCAGGTACTGTATTTGATTCATAACTAAGCTGTTAATTCTGATCTTGTAAGTACATTTAATTATATTTGTTTGTAATTGTATTCAAGATTGCAGCTTTAAGTATGTTTTTATATCCATGTTGTACTAGAAATGTATTTTCTATTTTTTCATTATATAACCTCTAGGTATACCAGGTTTATCGATCACGATATGATGAGCAGAGGAATTGCTTATAAGAAAAAGAAAAAGTTCTATCTGTCATCATTGCAAGGGGTATATGTGTAATTTACCGGCATGTTTCTTACGCGTTCATACACTGTAATGCTCTCTCTCTCTCTCTCTCTCTCTCTCTCTCTCTCTCTCTCTCATGATGTATAAAAAACCTGTTTATGGTTGCCATCACATGATTCACATTGTTTGGATTTTAGAGCCATTGTTCCCCTTAACTGTTTGTACATAAGCTCGTTATCTTATTAAATAAGGTCAGTAACGTTTCCCTTGCCTCTATGGTAGTACTTAACAGGTCTTGCGGCAGTATAAATGCATTGATACTGATTTATTTTTACACACACACACACACACACACACACACACACCGGGAAATTTATATATACTGTTTGTGTGTTGGTTTTCGTATAACAACAATCTTAATTTTCTTATGCCATAACCATCAACTTAAAAGAGAGAAAACAAATCATGACATTTTTTTTCAAAGTCTTCTTTTCATCGTCCGTTTGGACCGTATCCAAACTGCTTTATTCCATCGACCGACTCGGAACGTTTCCATAGCTTTTGAAAAGATTCATTTCTCCCAACTTCAATACTTTAGTTATTTTTTCTTTTTCTCTCTTTCTTTGACCTTTTCTTTGAATAGACGAACCTTTCAGTTGGTTTGGTCAAGGCTCCTTTTAGCTCTGAGAATGACACGTGTTGGACTAGGGGTGTATATATATATATATATATATATGCACGTATAAATATATGCATATATTTATGTCCGTATTCATGTGTTTGTGTTTTCATTAATATGTATAAACCAAAAAATATATTTATATTTATATGTTATTATATATTGCATACATATAAAGATAAAGTATTTATATATATGTGTGCATATATATATATATATATATATATGTATATATATATATATATATATATATGTTAGGTAGTAGGTTGGCCAGGGCACCAGCCGCCCGTTGTGATACTACCGCTCGAGAGTTAGGGGGTCCTTTGACTGGCCAGACAGTACCATATTGGATCCTTCTCTCTGGTTACGGTTCTTTCCCTTTGCCTACACAGACACCGAATAGTCTGGCCTATTCTTTACAGATATTCCTCTGTCCTCATACACCTGACAACACTGAGATCACTAAACAATTCTTCTTTGCCCAAGAGGTTAACTACGGCAATGTAATTGTTCAGTGGCTACTTTCCTCTTGGTAAGGGTAGAAGAGACTCTTTAGCTATGGTAAGCAGCTCTTCTAGGAGAAGGACACTCCAAAATCAAACCATTGTTCTCTAGTCTTGGGTAGTGCTATAGCCTTTGTACCATGGCCTTCCACTGTCTTGGGTTAGAGTTCTCTTGCTTGAGGGTACACTCAGGCACACTTGTATCTAGTTTCTCTTTCTCTTGTTTTGTTGAAGTCTTTATTGTTTATATAGGAAATGTTTATTTAAATGTTACTATTCTTAAAATATTTTATTTTTCCTTGCTTCCTTTCCTCACTGAGCTATTTTCCCTGTTGGGGCCCCTGGGCTTATAGCATCCTGCTTTTCCAACTAGGGTTGTAGCTTAGCATTTAATAATAATAATAATAATAATATATATATATATATATATATATATGAATAGACTTCTTTATGAGTTTTCAAACTTATCTGAAGATATTTGCAAATTTATCTCTCTCTCTCTCTCTCTCTCTCTCTCTCTCTCTCTCCATATGCAACTAGAAATTTTCCCCTTTATTCCAGACCTATTCTTGATCATTTCTTTATATCCTCCAATATATATATGTCTATATATATTATATATATAGATATATATATAAATATACATACATATATATATATATATATATATATATAGATGACTTTGTCCTGGGTTTCCCAAGATAAAGCGTGTGTTTTCTCTTCTCCAGAACACTCTGGCTAATGGCACAAAAATATTATCATCATTTCTTCTTCTTATATTTTGTTATGATGTCCGGGCTATCAATAGTTCTAAGGCTTTAATCTTTTGACAGGAAATTGAGATAGGTCATTGTGAAACGCCCTGTTATTGTTCTCTTGTTCTTACAGATTTTGTGTGGATAACTCTTAATATATATATATATATATATATATACATATATATATATATATATATATACATATATATATATATATATATACACACTAGTAAATGTGACCCGTCAAAAAATGGCGGCTAAATATTTAGGTAGATATGCCTGCAAACGCATCACCCTCTCACCAGGGTATGACTACCTCCTCTCCACTTACCCGAGGGACGGGTAGAGCTCAGCATGAACAGAAAAAAATATATATTTTTTATATATAGCCAAACTCTTGCTTTATATATATATATATATATATGTGTGTGTGTGTGTGTGTGTATGTGTATGTAAAGAGAGAGAGAGAGAGAGAGAGAGAGAGAGAGAGAGAGGGAGAGAGAGATGTGCAAGTGCACGATAGAGATATTGTTATTATTTCATATCCAAATTACTTACAAAATATTATTTAATAACAATGTGTAGGACGCATAAGTGTACATCGCTACATCCTTCTTTTTCTAGAACCTCATCCAAGACGTTACAAAATTCCGTGTGTCATTCACAAGATTCCATCCCGAGGAAGTCTTTGCAGTTCACCTCGTATTTGAAACATTTTCCTTGTCTTCTTTCTACTTGAAGTCCTTTCAATTGCCCTATTCTCCTCCTCCTCCTCTTCCTCCTCCTCCTCCTCCTTCTATCAGTGCTCTCTCCTCCTTCAGACTCCTCACCCAGTCATACTCCACTGAGCGTAAACTTTCCCTGTTATTTAACCTTTAAAGGTTTCGACGTTTTTGCTTCCATGTTTTCCAGAAAGAAATTTTAAAATGTTCGCTAACGTTATGTTATATAACGTTTGGGTCAATATATGGTTGTGGATTTTTCTCCTCCAATCTCGTTTTACATTTAATAACCTATCGACCCTCTCTCTCTCTCTCTCTCTCTCTCTCTCTCTCTCTCTCTTCATATATTTAAATGGAATATTTTTCAATATATGACGGTGGATTTTTCTCCTCTTAACTCGTTTCACATTCAATAACCTCTCTCTCTCTCTCTCTCTCTCTCTCTCTCTCTCTCTCTAACACATACATTGAAATGAGAACTAGGAAGTGTGTAAAGAAAACTTTTTCGTCCAATGTATTTTGTCAATTATGTTATAGAGAATTTTTCTTTTTTTATTTTCGAATGATGATTATACTATAATTTTTAGTGTTTTTCTCGGTTTTACTACATTGTTATTCAACTGCAGGCCTGTTCCATTAATGGGTGTTTTCACCATGTGTGTGTGTGTGTGTGTGTGGATACATTAACGTAGTGAAAGGTACTAGTTAGGGCCACCCACACTAGGTTGGTTTGTTGTGAACGACCATAATAGAGTCGCCCACCATCACCAGCCCGCAATAGCCAGCGTGGGGATGAATACTGGCCAAACCCCTGACATGATTCCCCAAAAGGATATGTGTGAGGCCTTTGACCTGCTCTGTACCAGAATCGGCTACATTTGTGGTTGTTGCTGTGTGTTTATATATATATATATATATATATACATACATATAAATATATATGTGTGTATATATATGTCTATATATATTTATATATATATATGCATATATAAATATTCATATAAGCCATATTTTATACTTATCCTAATATCTGATTCACTCTACCGCGGGTTCAAAGACCCAAGGAGGAACCAACTCAAAGATAATAGATTTTGGTCGCCCTGGGAATAGAATCCTGGCCCCCAAAAAACAAAGGTTCCATTGAAATATATATATATATATATATATATATACACTCTCTCTCTCTCTCTCTCTCTCTCTCTCTCTCTCTCTAAAGGCCATATGAAAATATGTCGTTATATAGCAAAGCGAGGTAAAATACAGATAACGAGCCTCCAACTGCTTTTTGAGTGACAAATGCCATCATCCATTGTGAAAAGTTCATCGGGGACTCTATCCAATACATCACATCAATATACCAACGAAATTATGTTAGTTTGGTAATTCCTCTTGATAAATTGACCCTTCGTTTCCAGTTATTGCCTGCGGGCAGCATTTGGACGTTTTGTGCCTTTTGAACTATTTAAAAGGATGTCAGAGAGAGAGAGAGAGAGAGAGAGAGAGAGAGAGAGAGAGCCGGGGGGTGGGGTGGGGGGGGGCATTTTTCATACTGTCTCTGTGATACAGCATTGAATTAACTTTTTCTCATAATTATTATTATTATTATTATTATTATTATTATTATTATTATTATTATTATTGTTATTAGTATGTGTATTTGAATAGAATTAGTTTTCTCCATGAGATATTTTTTTCATTTTACTATTTTCACTTTAAATATATATATATAATTTATATATATATTTATATATATATGTATATATATACTGTATATATATATATATATATATATATACTACGTGTGTTTATGAATAACATTCTTTTTCTCGATTAGATTTTATACCATTTTACTCGCAGTTTTTCTTTTCTCTATTTTTCAACAATAAGACTGATTCAATATATTTCAACAATTTATATATATATATATATATATATACATATATATATACATATATACATATAAATATATTTATATATATATATATATATATATGTATATCTACATATATATACATATATATATATATATATATATATCAATACAGTTTGTTATTGCTTTATTTTCATGACCCCTTTGTACTCTTTACATATGTAGATTTATCTAAATTATACTTTCTGTGGTCTGAAGTTATTGTTAATTTAGACTTAAACCCCAAAAAGTTATAGAACTCTCTCTCTCTCTCTCTCTCTCTCTCTCTCTCTCTCTCTCTCAGGGCGATCCATCAATTTCTTCTCATAACATCCAGAGTTCTTTCTATGCGATTAAGCCAATCCATCTTCGACTCCTATCTTTTCAATTATCATATTTTCCAATTTCCCCTGCTTCCCGTCAGACGATAGATTCGTATTGTTCAATTTTTGCTCTCGTTTTCTTGGAAAAGTTTGAAGGACTGTTGGAGATTTTTCCATCGCATTGGAATGTTTATTTTTCTAATCGTTGCTATTTATAGGTAGTAGGTTGGCCAGGGCACCAGCCACACATTGAGATAATACCGCTAGAGAGTTATGTGTTTCTTTGACTAGCCAGACAGTACTATATTGGATTCTTCTCTCTGGTTACTATTCATTTTCCCCTATGCCTACACATGCACCGAATAGTCTAGCCTATTCTGTACATATTCTCCTCTGTCCTCATACACCTGACAACACTGAGATTACCAAACAATTCTCCTTCACTCAAGGTGTTACAGCACTATCATTATTCAGCGGCCACTTTCCTCTAAGTAAGGGTAGAAGAGACTCTTTAGCTATGGTTAGCAGCTCTTCTAGTACCATAGTCTTCCACTGTCTTGGGGTAGAGTTCGTTTACTTGAGGTTACACTCAGGCACACTACTCTATCTTATTTCTCTTCCTCTTGTTTTGTCAGATATTTATTTGAATGTTGTTATTGTTCTTAAAATATTTAATTTTTAATTTTTTCTTTCCTCACTGGGCTATTTTCCCTGTTGGAACCCCTGGGCTTATAGCATCCTGCTCTTCCAGCTAAGGTTATAGCTTAGTAAGTAATAATGATAATAATAGTAATATGTGTTTTTATATATAACCTACAAGGCAGTTAAGGGATAAAGCTAAGGTCTGTCTACAGTATCTATGTTTGTACATATATTATGATTCGTATATTTTGTAGCAGATTTTGTCCATATGAGGCATATTTTACATTCACATTACCACTTAATCCGTGTAAGTTTTACTTCATAGATTTGTTTAAGATTAAATTTTTTTTATTTGGGAATGTAAATACACTAAAGGTATATGCATTCTGTTATTGATAACCATCCCAGTCTAAGGACATGTAAGACGCAAATATCAACAAAATAAAATTGAGTATGAAATTATTAATTTCATTGAAAATTGTAACAAAATAAGGCAAATTTTGGTCTGTTCTATTGAACGTAAAAACAGATTTTTTTTTTATGTCAAATTCATAAGAATATTTTTAATGGGAAATTTCTTAAAGTAACGTAGTTATTGGAATGTATGAGTTGAATTAGAGTTTTACTTGTGTTTGGTTGTTAAAGTTAAAGCTTTATAAATCTTTTTTCACTTCTATCTAGTCCCTGATCTTGATGTCGGTAGATTTTGTTGATTCCACAATATATTCTCCACTCTTTAATATCTAGCTCACTATGCTGTCCAACCTCTTGTGACTGCTTGGAGGATGAATGGCCTCGCAAACCTCTGTACCTGAATCTTGGGCCAAATTTATCATTTATAATTTATAATTTAAGTTCAGATCTTCCCGGATAGTTCCATCCTGTTCATAATATTAGGTACGCAGTTAATTCTAATTGCCAGGCCTTCTCTATCATGAGGGCCAATACTACACAGTATTCTAGAAGTTTTATTCCAGTTGTGACCAGGTTTTGGAATGATCTTCGTAATCGGATAGTTGAATCGTTGAACTTCAAAAGTTCAAACTTCCAGCAAATGTTTTTATGTTGAACAGGCTGACATAAGTCTTTTTGTTGTTTATTTATGAAATATCTGTTTTAATATTGTTACTGTTTTTGAAGTATTCTATTTTCATTATTCATCACTTCTTATGTAGTATATTTATTTCCCTATTTCCTTTCCTCACTAGGCTATTTTTCCCTGTTTGAGCACTTGGACTTATAGCATTCTTCTTTTCCAACTTGGCTTGTATCTTAGCTAGTAATAAAGATAATAATAATGATAACAATAGTGTATCGAAGCTCAGGTACGATCTGTCGCTTTATTGAAAAAAAAAGTGTAAAGTTGAATGGAAAATCAGAAGATATAAGAGTATTTTGAGTAATATTTGTTATTCTCAGTTGACGAAAGGGTTTAAAAAAAGTGTTTTAGTATTATCATGTGTCCAATTCCTGGAAGGAATTAATTTCTAGATTCCAATTCTTTCGCAATTACTGGAATCTTGGAATCCCAAAAGTTCAAGGTGTTGGAATTACATCACAAAATTAGCTGCTATTATCGAAGGATGTCCGGTGGAAGGTCTTCTTCAGCAGTAACATTTTTGTACAGTTTTATCGTCATCTGTTCGTTTTGCAATGAGGATATTTTCTCTGTTTTTTTTTTTCCGGATATTTTTAGTGACCGAATTTCCCACGTTTGATTAGTTAGCTTATGTAGATCTTTGCATTTTGCATCTTATAGACCTTTAGGAATGGAACCCGAAACATGCTCATGGATATCTATCTATCTATCTATATTCATCTATTTGCCCTTTTGACAGTCTGTGTCTATCTATATTAAATGTGTGTTTAAATTTGTGTGTGTGTTATTGTAAGTAATGATGTAATGGAAGATATGTTTATATTTTTTCTTAAATATTTATTGTCTATTTTGTATATGTTTTTTGCTACAAAATTGATGTTTTTTTCTTTTATCATTATCTACCTATATACTTGTGTATATATATATATATATATATATATACATATATATATGTATGTATATATATATGTGTGTGTGTGTATTAATGAATATATATACTTATATGGGTTAGAGTTCTCTTGCTTGAGGGTACACTTGAACACACTATTCTATCTGTTTCCTCATTTCCTATCCCGTTGGATCCCTTGGGCTTATAGCATCCTACATTTCCATCTAGGGTTATAACTTAGATAGTAGTAATGATAATAATAACCTACATGTATAATGTGTGTGGCAGTGTTTGTATATGTACTGGCCGTATTTCTGTGTAATGATGCTTTGATATTTTCCAGAGCAAGAAATACTACTCAGTATTAAGTCTTAAGTCCAAGTATTAACCACATATTAAGACTTTGTATAGAGTGGCATAAAGCCTTATCAAGATATTATGTCTGTTATAAGCCTAATGGCAAAGATATTGCATAACCATTTACGGAGCGTAATTACTATTTGTAACTGAAAGTTTTACCCTATTATGTCGACAGATGTTTGTGATTACTAAGCAGGTACACTCGCAGGTATAAAGCTGGGTTTACACGGGCGAAAGGTTCGTCGAACCTGGTTGTCAAACCTGCTTGTCAAACTGTTAGAAGAGGTGGAGTTTAGTTATAAATGCATAAGGTTTGTGGACAATGAAGCACCGCCCACAAAAGATAGGCGAGAATAGACTTTCTTCGAACCGTTCGACGAACGTGTTCGATAACCAAATACCCCGTTCACACGTTCGAGCGTCATTTTATTATTATTATTATTATTATTATTATTATTATTATTATTACTAGCCAAGCTACAACCCTAGTTGGAAAAGCAAGATGCTATAAGCCCAAGGGCTCCAACAGGGAAAAATAGCCCAGCGAGGAAAGGAAATAAGGAAATAAATAAATGATGAGAATGAATTAACAATATATCATTCTAAAAAAACAGTAAAGCGTCAAACACTTGTGATTTTCTTCGGTTATCTTTACATGTTTTAGATGAAATATAAGATAACGTGCTGTTAAAATTTCAGATTTTATATAAATTTCGAAAATTTCCTCGGGTGTCATAGTAGTGAAGGGGTTGTTAAAAATTTTTGATCTGTAATAATAAGCATTTTCCTATTGAATTTTTTCTAGGAAGGGGGATGGGTGTAGGGTACTTTACCACTAGGCCATCATCCTTCTCCTGACCCCCTTCCCTGAGGGTGCTTTACCACTAGCCCACCACCATCCACCACCTCCTAACCCTGAGAGGGTACTTTACCACTAGGCCATTACCATCATAACCTTCTTCACCTAGTACAAGAGAAGAAGAAGTGGAGATGAATATTATTGTTAGAAAGGTCTTTATAACTAGCTTCCTTAATATTGTTAAGTCAGTCATGTATTTCTTATCGGCATTTATAACTCTAGATATGATTATATTATTAAGATTACTGACACCTTCTGGCATTTAAACTAATGTCTCCTGGCAGGATCTTCCATAAGAATCCTTAATATTTTCATTCTGCAACTCAAATATAGATGAGATATTCACTCCCGTTTCCACGAGTCCCTGAACCATCACCTCGTAATCCAAAGATGCAATCTCTCTCTCTCTCTCTCTCTCTCTCTCTCTCTCTCTCTCTCTTCATATATTTAAATGGAATATTTTTCAATATATGACGGTGGATTTTTCTCCTCTTAACTCGTTTCACATTCAATAACCTATTGACCTTCTCTCTTTCTCTCTCTCTCTCTCTCTCTCTCTCTCTCTCTCTCTCTCTCTCTCTCGCACTGAATTTCTTAAGGCATCAAATAAAACCTGCTTAGCATGCGGTCTCGCCGATCTGCATGAGAGACTAAAGAGTTGGAATTGCCTCGAGTCACAAATTGGTCTTGGGAAAATCCTCCTTATGTATTCTCTGAATAGAGGCGTAAGTCGTTTAAACATGGCCTCAGCCGAGTCAGAGCTCTCTTAGATGATGCGAGATTTGCTTCTTAATGTATACGTTCGAGAAAATGAAATAAGCGTAATGCTGTGAGTCCGGATTTAAAAGGCAATATGTTTTAGTTTATTGGTATTTACGTGTACTTGTGTATAGTGGCATTTTCTCTTCGCATGTTAATCAGTATTAGCGGTTCATATACATGGTTTTTACATATCTATCTGCATAAACACACACACGATATATGTATATATGTATATATATTTATTTATTTATATATATATATGACTATATATATGTATACATATTTATCTATCTATCTATCTATCTATCTATATATATATATATATATATGTGTGTATATATATATATATATATATACTGAGTGGGGATACCCTAAAGTGGTGAAAAGGCTTGTATATTGTAATGATCAACACACTAGGTTGGTTTGCTGTGAACGATCAGAAAAGTATGATCGCATGGTGATAGAAGTGAAGTGGCCAAACCCCAGGCATGAATAAAGTCATGTCTGAGGCCTTTGTCCTGCATTGGAGTAGAAACGACTGCATTAGTTGTGTGTATATATATATATATATATATATGAGAGAGAGAGAGAGAGAGAGAGAGAGA
>NC_090747.1:100882795-100885066 GCF_036898095.1 Palaemon carinicauda | reverse complement strand
GCATACAGATATCCTGGCGAGGGTTCAAATCCCCGCTGGTCCGATGTCATAGTCTTTGGGCGGTTCCGCCTTGGGCTCTGATCCCGAGGTTGTTAAGAGAATCCAGACTTTAATGTATTAATATATATGGCTTATATGGCAGCCGACATCACCTCATTACCACAGGATACCCATACGTGGGTAAGCGATGCTACGGGTCACACGAGGTGGCTGGACCATGTCGTGTGCCCTGACTCCCTCTTGAGTGCACTTCGATGTTTTAAGGTTTTTTACGAGGAGATAGGCTCAGACCATAAGCCTCTGGGTTTTAAACTTTGGGTACAAGATTTTTTCATCATACAGAGTAGCAGGGACCAATAATCGGAGAATAACTTACGAGTTAGAAATAATGATGAATATAAAGTTCGAAGCGAGAAGACACTAAAAGAAATAGAGCTTCCAGTTGAGGCAATTGTCTGTAGAATAAGGGGATGCAGAGACAGAAACCATGTATTTCTAATTGAAACATTTGCTGTCGATCTTGTTGATGCATTGATTAAGAGTGGGGATACAAAAAATACCGGAAAGGTATATAAAAGTCATGGAATACCAGGCTGGAATGAAAACGTCAAATTACACCACGTTACAGCCAGACAAAAGTATTTATTATGGAAGGAAATGGGAATGCCGAGATCGGGTGTGCAATACGATGAGATGGTCCTGTCTAAACGAAATTTTAAAAAGGCACTCAAAGTCTGCAAGAAGACGGTAAACAAACAACAAAGGAAAAAATCGCTAGAGATATGAACAGGAGAAATCCTTGGAAAACAATAAACAAAATAAGAAAGAAAACTACTAAACTACCGGTTAGTATTGATGGAATAAGGGGAGAGTCAAACATAGCAGAAGGTTGGAAGAATCATTATGCTCATATTATGGAAGGCACGAACCATCCAAAAATGTCTTTATCGATGGAAAATGAAGATGAAGAAAGCACCATACCAATTGTTTCCGTTAAAGACGTTCAAGATGCTTTAAAATCCCTTTCGTTAAATAGTGCCCCGGGCCTTGATGGAATCACAGGGAATCACTTACGATATGCCCATCCAACTCTGTATGTGCATCTGTCACTTTTGTTCACTTGTTTGTGTAGACATCACTTCGTATCAAAAAATCTGACTGAAATAAAAATTCTGAATTTAGTTAAAGATCACCATAAGTCTCTCTGATAAGAATAACTATCGTCCAATAGCCCTTGCCTCTATTATTTCTAAGCTACTTGAATGCATCATCCTACAAAGATGCAAAGACTTGTTAACAACTTCCGATAATCAATTTGCTTATAAATCTAAACATAGCACTGATATGGCCCTTTTTCTTTTTAAACAAACATGCCAGTTTTATAGGTCAAAAAACACACCAGTTTTTGTATGCGCAATGGATATGTCCAAGGCTTTCGATAAAGTGTGTCATGAAAGATTATTTCAAATTTTAAAGAGAAGACATGTGCCATTTTACATTATAGCACTGTTGCAGTACTGGTACAAAACTCAGGACTTTAGAGTAATGTGGGGTAATAGTCTTTCCTCTCCTTTTAAACCCAGCTGTGATATTAGACAGGGTAGTGTTCTATCAGCACTTCTGTTTGCCGTATATGTGGATGACTTAAGTACAAAGGTCCTCAGCAGGGAAGGTGGTTGCACAGTGGGAGAGGTCAAGGTGAATCATATCTTTTATGCAGATGATATAATACTTTTAGCCCCATCTTTAAAAGCGTTGCAAATACTCATAGATAAAAGTATGGAATATTTGAAGTACCATTATCTTGAAGCCAATCCTGACAAGACCAAAGTTCTTGTAATAAAACCCTGTAATTTTATATCATTTAGTGAACCGTCACTCTATATTAATGACGTCAGGTTGGAAGTCGTTAAATCATGTAAATATCTTGGCATGAATATTAATGACAATCTAAAGGACGATGACCATATTGCATCACTCTATCGAGGGCAATGCTTGCGAGGCAATATGTTGCTAAGGAACTTTCATATGTGCAATGATGAGGCAAAAGTACATTTGTTCAGATCTTTCTGTACTTCCCTGTATTGTATGCCTCTGGCAATGAAATGTAAAAAGGAAACCCTAAGAAAACTTAAAATATGTTACAATGACTCTTTTAGGTACCTGATGGGAATAGAAAGGTTTTCGAGAGTAAGTGGACACTTTGTTTCTTTAGGAATACCAACATTTGATGAATTAGTGAGAAAATGTATTGTAAGTTTGTTTCAGAGA
>NC_090747.1:100872795-100880295 GCF_036898095.1 Palaemon carinicauda | reverse complement strand
TATATATATATATATATTTATATATATATGTGTGTGGGTGTGTATCTAAGGAGAGAGAGAGAGAGAGAGAGAGAGAGAGAGAGAGATGTGCAAGTACATGATAAAGATAGTTATTATTTTATATCCAAATTTACTTACAAAATGTTATCTAACAACAATGTGTAGGACGCATGAGTGTACATCGCTACATCCTTTTCTTTCTCGAACCTCATCCAAGACGTTACAAAATTCCCTGTGTCATTCGGAAGATTCCATCCCAAGGAAGTCTTTGCAGTTCACCTCGTATTTGAAACATTTTCCTTGTCTTCTTTCTACTTGAAGTCCTTTCAATTGCCCTATTCTCCTCCTCCTCTTCCTCTTCCTCCTCCTCTTCCTCCTCCTTCTATCAGTGCTCTCTCCTCCTTCAGACTCCTCACCCAGTCATACTCCACTGAGCGTAAACTTTCCCTGTTATTTAACCTTTAAAGGTTTCGACGTTTTTGCTTCCATGTTTTCCAGAAAGAAATTTTTAAAACGTTCGCTAACGTTATGTTATATAACGTTTGGGTCAATATATGGCTGTGGATTTTTCTCCTCTTATCTCATTTTACATTTAATAACCCCTCTCTCTCTCTCTCTCTCTCTCTCTCTCTCTCTCTTCATATATTTAAATGGAATATTTTTCAATATATGACGGTGGATTTTTCTCCTCTTAACTCGTTTCACATTCAATAACCTATCGACCCCCCCCTCTCTCTCTCTCTCTCTCTCTCTCTCTCTCTCTTGTTTCTTCATACGTTTTAAGGGAATTTTTGCCAATACGTGGCTGTGGATTTTTCTCCTTAATTCGTTTTACATTCAATAACCTCTCTCTCTCTCTCTCTCTCTCTCTCTCTCTCTCTCTCTCTCTACATTGAAATGAGAACTAGGAAATATGTAAAGAAAGCTTTTTGTCCGATTTATTCTGTCACTTATGTTATAGAGAATTTTTTTTTAATCTTAGAATGATAATTATACTATAATTTTTAGGGTGTTTTTTTTCAGTTTTAACTACAGTTTTATCCAACTGCACTCCAGTTCCATTAATGGGTGTTTTCACATTGTGTGTGTGTGTGTGTGTGTGTGTATGTGTACCTTGACGTGGTGAAAGGTACTAGTTAGGGCCACCCACACTAGGTTGGTTTGTTTTGAACGATCATAATAAAGTCTCCCATCATCACCAGCCTGCAATAGCCAGCGTGGGGATGAATCCTGGCCAAACCCCTGACATGATTCCCTAAAAGGATATGTGTGAGGCCTTTGACCTGCTGTTGACCAGAATCGGCTGCATTTGTAGTTTTTGCTGTGTGTTAATATATATATATATATATATATATATACATATATATATACATATGTGTATATATATATATATATATATTATATATGTATATATATATATATATATATATATTTATTCATATAAGCCATATTTTATACTTCTCTTATTATCTGATTCTCTCTACCTCGGGATCAAAGACCCAAGGAGGAACCAACTCAAAGATAATAGGTTCTGGTCAGCCGGGGAATCAAATCCTGGCCCCAGAAAACTGAGGTTCCATTGAAATATATATATATATATATATATATATACATATATACACACACACACACACACACACACACACTAAAGGCCATATGAAAATATGCCATTATATAGCAAAGCCAGGTGAAATACAGATAACGAGCCTCCAACTGCTTTTTTGAGTGACAAATGCCATCATCCATTGTGAAAAGTTCATCGGGGACTCTATCCAATACATCACATCAATATACCAACGAAATTATGTTAGTCTGGTAATTCCTCTTGATAAATTGACCCTTCGTTTCCAGTTATTGCCTGCGGGCAGCGTTCGGACGTTTCCGGTCTTTTTGAACTATTTAAAAGGATGTCAGAGAGAGAGAGAGAGAGAGAGAGAGAGAGAGAGAGAGAGAAGAGGGGGAGTTCATACTGGCTCTGTGATACAGCATTGAATTAAGTTTTGCTCAAAATTATTATTCTTATTTTTATAATTATTATTGTTATTATTATTATTATTATTATTATTATTATTATTATTATTATTATTGTTATTAGTATGTGTATTTGAAAAGAATTAGTTTTCTCCATGAGATATTCTTTCCTTTTATTAATTTTTTCACTTTAAGTATATATATATATATATATATGTGTGTGTGTTTGTGTGTGTGTGTATACTACGTGTGTGTTTATGAATAACATTCTTTTTCTCGATTAGCTTTTATATCATTTTACTCGCAGTTTTTCTTTTCTCTGTTTTTCAACAATAAGACAGAATCAATATATTTCAACCATTTTGTATATATATATATATATATATATATATATCAATACAGTTTGTTATTGTTTTCTTTTCATTACCTCTTTTTACTCTTTACATTGTGTAGTTTTATCTAAATCATCTTTACTGTGGACTGAAGTTATTGTTGATTTAGACTTAAACCCCAAAAAGTGATAGAACTTTTCTCTCTCTCTCTCTCTCTCTCTCTCTCTCTCTCTCAGGGTGATCCATCAATTTCTTCTCATAACATCCAGAGTTCTTTCTATGCGATTAAGCCAATCCATCTTCGACTCCTATCTTTTCAATTATCATATTTTCCAATTTCCCCTGCTTCCCGTCAGACGATAGATTCGTATTGTTAAATTTTTGCTCCCGTTTTCGTGGAAAAGTTTGAAGGAGACTTTTCCATCGCATTGTTTTTTTTTTTTTTTTTTTTTTTTCTAATCGTTGCTATTTATAGGTAGTAGGTTGGCCACGTCACCAGCCACACATTGAGATAATACCGCTAGAGAGTTATGTGTTCCTTTGACTAGCCAGACAGTACTACATTGGATTCTTCTCTCTGGTTACTGTTCATTTTCCCCTTTGCCTACACATGCACCGAATAGTCTGACCTATTTTGTACATATTCTCCTCTGTCCTCATACACCTGACAACACTGAGATTACCAAACAATTCTTCTTCACTCAAGGTGTTACAGCACTATCATTGTTCAGTGGCCACTTTCCTCTAAGTAAGGGTAGAAGAGACTTTTTTAGCTATGGTTAGCAGCTCTTTTAGGAGAATGACACTCCAAAATCAAACCATTGTTCTCTTGTCTTGGGCAGTGCCATAGCTTCTGTACCATGGTCTTCCACTGTCTTGAGTAGAGTTCGTTTACTTGAGGTTACACTCAGGCACACTACCCTATCTTATTTCTCTTCCTCTTGTTTTGTCAGATATTTATTTGAATGTTGTTATTGTTCTTAAAATATTTTATTTTTTTCATTTTTTCCTTTCCTCACTGGGATATTTTCCCTGTTGGAGCCCCTGGACTTATAGCATCCTGCTTTTCAAGCTAAGGTTATAGCTTATCAAGTAATAATGATAATAATAGTAAAATGTGTTTTTATATATAACCTACAAGGCAGTTAAGGGATAAAGCTAAGGTCTGTCTACAGTCTCTATGTTTGTACATATATTATGATTCGTATATTTTGTAGCAGATTTTGTCCATATGAGGCACTTTTTTTACATTTACATCACCACTTTATCTGTTTAAGTTTTACTTCATACTTTAATTCCGGCGTCAATGACCTTAGATGTCAGGATGCCTGAAAACTTTAAATCAATCAATCAATCATACTGTAATTAATAACCATCCCTGTCCAATAATATGCAAGTTGCAAATATCAACAAAAAGTTGCAAATCTCAACAAAAAGTTGCAAATCTCAACAAAATAGAATTGACTCTTAAATTATAGATTCGATTAGGAATTTTAATATAACAAGGCAAATGTTTTCCCCTTCTGAGTATAGAAACAGAATTCTGATCTGTTGAATTGAACATAAAAACAGATTTTTCTCATGTCAAATTCATAATAATATTTCTAATGGGAAATTTCTGAAAGTAACGTAGTTATTGGAATGTAAGAGTTGAATTAGAGTTTTACTTGTGTTTGGTTGTTAAAATCAAAGTTTTTTGAAATCTAGTTTCTCCACTATCTAGTGTCTGATCTTGATATCAGTAGATTTCGTTGATTCCACATTATATACCTCACTCGGTTTTTAATCTCTAGCTCACTTTGCTGTCCAACCTCTTTAATTTTACTTTATCGTGTGACTGTTTGGTTTTCACCCAGTTGCACTTGGGGGATCTCTGTTTCTTAATCTTGGGCCAAATTTATCATTTAAGTTCAGATCTTCCTGGGACAGTTCCATCCTGTTCATAATATTAGGTATGCAGTTCATTCTAATTGTCATGCCTTCTCTATCATGAGGCTCAATACTACACAGTATTCTAGAAGTTTTGTTCTTGCTGTGATCAGGTTGTGGAATGATCTTCCTAATCGGATAGTTGAATCAGTAGAACTTCAAAAGGTCAAACTTGCAGCAAATGTTTGTATGTTGAACAGGCTGCCATAAGTCTTTTTATGTTTATTTATGAAATATCTGTTTTAATATTGTTACTGTTTTTGAAGTATTCTATTTTCATTGTTCATTACTTCTTATATAGTTTATATATTTCCATATTTCCTTTCCTCTCTAGGCTATTTTTCCCTGTTTGAGTCCTTGGGCTTATAGCATCTTGCTTTTCCAACTTGGCTTGTATCTTGTCTAGTAATAAAGATAATAATAATAATAATAATAATAGTGTATCGAAGCTCATGCACGATCTGTCGCCTTATTAAAAAAAGAAAAAGAAAAAAAAAGTGTGAAGTTGAATGGAGAATGAGCAGATATACGAGTATTTTGAGTAATATTTGTTATTCTCAGTTGACGAATAAGTTAAAAGAAGTGTTTTAGTATTATCATGTGTCTAATTCCTGGAAGGAATCACTTTCTAGATTCCAAGTCTTCCGCAATCACTGGAATCCTAGAATCCCAAAAGTTCAAGGAGTTGGAATTACATCAGAAAATTAGCTGCTATCATCAAAGGATATCTGGTGGAAGGTCTTTTTCAGCAGTAACCTTTTTGTGCAGTTTTATTATCATCTGTTTCTTTTGTAATGAGGATATTTTCAGTCGATCTTTTAAATGTTTATTTACCTGTATTTTTTAGTGAACGGATTTCCCCACGTTTGATTGATTAGTTTATGTAGATGTTTGTGCAATTTGCTTCTTATAGATCTTTAAGAATGGAACCGGAACTATGCTCTTATCTATCTATATACATCTATTTGCCCTTTGGTCAGTCGGTCTATCTATCTTTATTAAATATATGTATAAATTTCCGTGTATTTATTATTGTGAGGAATGATGGAATGAAAGACATGTTTATATTTTTTCGTAAATATTTATTGTCTATTTTGTATGTCTTGTGTTACAAAATTTATGTTATTTCTTTTATCATTACCTACTTACCTATATATTTATATGTATATATATATATATATATATATATATACATATACATATATATATACATATATATATATACATACATGTATATATATATATATATATATATGTATATGTGTGTGTGTATTATAGAATATATATACTTATATGGGTTTGAGATCTCTTGCTTGAGGGTACACTTAAGCACACTATTCTATCTGTTTCCTTATTTCCTATCCTGTTGGATCCCTTGGGCTTATAGCATCCTACATTTCCATCTAGGGTTATAACTTTAGTAGTAATGATAATAATAATGTACATCTGTAATGTGTGTGGCGGTGTTTGCATATGTGCTACCCATATTTCTGGGTAATGATGCTTTGATATTTTCCAGAATAAGAAATAGTACTCAGTATTAAGTCTTAAGTCGAAGTATTAACAACATATGAAGACCTTGTATAGAGTGGCATAAAGCCTTATCAAGATATTATGTCTGTTATAAGCCTAATGGCAAAGACATTGCATAACCATGTACGGAGCGTAATTACTATTTGTAACTGAATGTTTTACCCTATTTTGTCTACAGATGTATGCGTTTATTAAGCAGGTACACTCGCAGGTATAAAACGAGTTTACATGGTCGAACGTTTTGTCGAACCTGGTTGTCGAACGGTTCGACGAACCTGGTTGTCAAACCTGCCGTTCAAACGGTTCGAAGAAGTGGAGTTTAGCTACAAATGCATAAGGTTTGTGGATAATGAAGCCCCGCCCATAAAAGATAGGCGAGAATAGACTTTCTTCGAACAGTTCGACGAACGTGTTCGATAACTAAGTACCCCCCGTTCACACGTTCGAGCGTTATTATTATTATTATTATTATTATTACTACTACTACTACTAGCCAACCTACAACCCTAGTTGGAAAAGCAAGATGCTATAAGCCCAAGGGCTCCAACAGGGTAAATAGCCCAGTGAGGAAAGGAAATAAGGAAATAGATAAATGATGAGAATAATTAACAATATATCATTCTAAAAAACAGTAAAAGCGTCAAACACTTGTGATTTTCTTCGGTTATCTTTTACATGTTTTAGACAAAATATAAGATAACGTGCTGTCAAAGTTTCAGATTTTATATAAATTTCGAAAATCTCTCCGGTGTCATAGTAGTAAAGGGGTTGTTAAAAATGTTTGATCTGTAATAATAAGCATTTTCCTATTGAATTTTTTCTAGGAATGGGGATGGGTGTAGGGGTACTTTACCTCTAGGCCATCATCCTTCTCCTGACCCCCCTTCCCTGAGGGTACTTTACCACTAGCCCACCACCATCCACCACCTCCTAACCCTGAGAGGGTACTTTACCACTAGGCCATTACTATCATCACCTTCTTCACCTTCTACAAGAGAAGAAGTGGAGATGAATATTATTGTTAGAAAGGTCTTTATATCTCGCTTCCTTAATATTGTTAAATTTGTCATGTCTTTCTTATCGGCATTTATAAATAAATAGGATTATATTATTAAGATTACTGACACCTTGTGGCATTTAAACTAATGTCTCTTGGTAGGATCTTCCATAAGAATCCTTTAATATTTTCATTCTGAAACTCAAATATAGGTGAAATATTCACTCCCGTTTCCTCGAGTTCCTGAACCATCACCTCGTAATCCAAAGATGCAATCTCTCTCTCTCTCTCTCTCTCTCTCTCTCTCTCTCTCTCTCTCTCTCTCTCCCGGTGAATTTCTTAAGGCATCAAATAAAACCTGCTTAGAATGATCTTCCATATTAATCCTTAATATTTTCATTCGGAAACTCAAATATAGGTGATATATTCGCTCCATCTTCCACGAGTCCCTGAACCATCACCTTGCAATCCAAAGATGCAATCTCTCTCTCTCTCTCTCTCTCTCTCTCTCTCTCTCTCTCTCGGTGAATTTCTTAAGGCATCAAATAAAACCTGCTTAGCATGCGGTCTCGCCGATCTGCATGAGAGACTAAAGAGATGGAATTGCCTCGAGTCACAAATTGCTCTTTGGAAAATCCTCCTTATGTATTCTCTGAATAGAGGCGTAAGTCGTTTAAACATAGCTTCAGCCGAGTCAGAGCTCTCTTAGATGATGCTAGATTTGCTTCTTAATGTATA
>NC_090747.1:100850295-100867795 GCF_036898095.1 Palaemon carinicauda | reverse complement strand
TGCCAGATTAGCGTGATGTAGTTAGGTAAGGAGGAAGGTTTGAATCTGTGTTTATGCTTACATATCTATCTAATTTAGCCAATATTTTTGACGGGTCGCAAAAACTTATTTTATATGTTTCATTCCTTTGAGATATTTTTTGCGATATGTTGATGTCAATCTTTTTTTTTATCTTTTTTATCTATGATATTAATAGAATCTTATTTTGAGAACAATAAGATCTGGAGACAGAATTTAAAATATGATTCATCATCAATGAAAGGCATATAGATACTAATTGGCACCCCTCTGACTTCAGTGTCTCCTCTGTATTGTCCTGAACCTTTACAAATTAACTATCAGAGTGAATGGTATAATTAGGAAGTTTTTATAAATTACAATTGAAATAGCACTTGAATGATGAAATTAGATTTAGAAAAACACTAAATTGAGGAATCCATAAATAATTTGATGACTGTATGAATCATCTTCTGTTTGAGCTAGAATTTAAATTGAATATACTTTCTCGAATAACAGACACTTTTAAAAATGAAATAAATTTGTATGAATAATATTTTCTTCGAACTAGAATTTAAATTAAAAATATTTATAGAATGACAGAAAAGTTTTTGAAAGTCGAAATAAATGGTGAATAAAAATGCAATTCCTATTTGATAAAAATATTGTATTAAAAGATACCAAAAATTCCTCAAATTATAATCATAATACTAGATAAAGAAACGAGTATTTATGGCTTACGGGGTAATGGGAAAAAATTATGTTTACAAAGAACGGGATTAAACTTGATCATGATAATGTAAGAAAATTCTGGCAGAAGAAGCCCCGAAGTGGCTAACCCATCAGAATTAAATTATTGCAAGAAGTTTGCCTTTAAAGAATGTTGCAAGAATTACAAACCTAAATTAGGACTAAGACAAGGGTTAGAATTTGCATGAATAATTCCTTTTGAGAGAGAGAGAGAGAGAGAGAGAGAGAGAGAGAGAGAGAGAGAGAGAGAGAGAGAGAGAGAGAGAGAGAGAGACAGGTGAATATATGCAGTCATAAACTAGTGGGGACATAATATATGCAGTCATAAACTAGTGGGGACATAAATGTCTGAATTGCATATATATATATATATATATATATATATATATATATATATATATATATATATATATATATATATGTATGTATATATATGTATGTGTATATATATGTATATATATTCTTATTATTATTATTAATATTAATATTATTGTTATTATTATTATTATTATTATTATTATTATTGTTAGAATTAGTATATTACTACTACTTGCTAAGCTACAAGCCTAGTTGGAAAAGCAGGATGCTATAAGCCAAGGGACTCCAACAGGGAAAATACCCCAGTGAGGAAAGGAAACAAGGAAAAATTAAATATTTTAAGAACAGTAACAATATTGAAATAATTGTTTCCTATATAAACTATAAAAACTGCAGGGGACTAGGAAAAGCTGCACTTGTTGTTGTTGTTGTATATACAGTTTATATATTTATATACATAAAGTTCTGAAGTACCATGATTATATTAGTTTCATATTTTGCATATTCATTGGTTCTAACTTTGTCATTCCAAGAGAATAGTAAGAAATTGAAATGACTCCTAAATTATATATTCCATCTTTCAGACTCAAGACAGATCCAGAGATTTAACTAATTATTATTATTGAAATGATTAAAATTATTATTATTATTATTATTATTATTATTATTATTACCGACCTTAGAATTCAAAGGTAAATTTTTACGCTCTTTTATGTTCATTTAACTTTTTTTTTATTTTATTTTATAGGCGACCACTTTCAAACCTTTAGAAAAACGAACACTAAAAGCATTCTTTGATGTTTCTTTTAGCGCTTTAATTAACTTCAAAGCTTTTACAAAAACTTGGAGAGAGAGAGAGAGAGAGAGAGAGAGAGAGAGAGAGAGAGAGAGAGAGAGAGAGAGAGAGAGATGAAACTTTTTAAGTATTTATGAGAAGCTGTAGCCTCCTACTTAACACGTAATTTGTACATTGTTAATAAGCTATATTTGAATAGTTAATGCACTTTAGTTTCACCATTTTTGGACATGGTTTATTTCCTTCTTTTTCTGTTGTTCTACTAATATTCTGTGTTATCACTGTGGGTTAACCCCATTTCTTTGACTATTCGTTTTTTCTAGTATATTGAGTGTTTCGGAATATGTACAATATACACTATTATGTTACTCTATCCTTCTATTTCAAGAATTTACTCTCTCTCTCTCTCTCTCTCTCTCTCTCTCTCTCTCTCTCTCTCTCTCTCTCTCTCTCTCTCTCTCTCTCTCTCAACAAGAATTTTGAATTAGAAATGCGGTCCCTCAATATGGCGAGTTGGAGGCTGAACCTTCAACATGTGACTCTGTTGTCTCACTTCACATGTTTAAATACCGTCGGGGTGTATAGATTGATATGTCCGATTGAAGATGTTTCTAGGGTCAAAAGAGAACAGTATGATTCAAAACGGAAGACAGGGAGACCTGTCTTGTAAAGGATAAGATGAATTTGCATTAAGTAATGGATGAACAAATATTATTCATTATCATCATTGATTTCCTCATTGTGCTCTTTTTGGCTATAGGAGTCCTTGGGCTTATAGTATCCTGCTTTTCTAAATGGGGTTGTAGCTTACCTATTAATTTTGATAATGATAATATTCAGTCAAAGTGAATTGGATGGAAGAGAATGTCTAAATCATACCGCATTTTCTTTTTAATTTCCTCATTCCATCATTTATTATAATGAAATGCCAAGGAATTTATTTCTATATTTAGGTAAAGAATTCAACTGCATATGGTGTGTGCCTAACGTATTTTACCTCTTTGTATCTCCTTTATCATTAAAAATGCGCATAACTACACGTGATTCTGAAATATAGTTTTATCAAGACCATGATTAATTTTACGAACTGGCAAGTCTTTTTAACCAGCGGTTTCTTTGTCCTCCCTTTGCACGTGTGATAAGTAAGAGATTCTTAATTAGAGCTGTGAAATAAGATTTAGATATGATCAGAAGATGTAATCTCTTTACCATCACTAAAAGAGGCATTAAGATAAGATTAACATAAATTAACGTATAATTCTGAAATGTAATTAGCTTCCTCAATGTATGAAAGTAATAGATGTTATGAAATCGAATAATTACATGCTTAATGTAATTTCTTATTCCGAATTTTATTTGGATTTATTTTTTTATTTTTATTTAATTTTTACTTTCTCATGAGGTACCGCTGTCCTATTGTCGGCCTCTTTATATGTATGAAAAATCATAATTACATGCTTATGTAATTTCTTATCCCGAGCTTAATTTTGGTTTAGGTTATATATTTTTTTTTTCTAAATCTCACGAGGTACTGCTATCCTATTACTGGCCTCTTTCCATGTATGAAATTGAATAATTATATTCTTGATGTAATTTATTATTCAAAGTTTTATTTTGATTTATTTTTTATATGTATATTTTTTTATCTATTCTCATGAGGTACCTCTCTCCCATTGTAGGCCTTTTGACTGTCCTGCAAAGAGCTGCTAAAGCTTTCATTAAATAAAAGTGTAGCGGAGCATTACTCTAATGAAGCGTTTCATTAATAACACAAATGGGTCTTGTGTTAGGCCCTGGCCTTGAAACATGTTTTACGAGACTTTTTTGGGGTCAACACTCACCACCTTAAGGTATTGTTCTTCATATTGCAATCAGATGGAATGACGTCACAGTGATGTAATATAAATAATGACATTTAAAGGTAGCAAGAATCTCTAGCTGAAGGTTATCACTATTTTTTTAGTTGTGCAATCTAGTGAAATGTCATAAGACAAGGACGTAATATTAGTAATTACAGAAGATGACCTTACGGGTAAAACCATAATGAAGATTACGTTATTGGTTATATAGATGTAGGTGTAGATGTAAATGTAAGTATACGTGCAGGTGTAGGTGAACATGTTGCTTAGATAAAGGTGAGTATGTAAGTGTAGCTGGTTACATAAGATACTCTGTAAGAATGTAAGCTAATGCCACTTTGTCTGATACATCCCTCTTTAGTATAGCTGAGAGAGAATTAACTTACTCAGTAACTCGCATCACACGAGCTTACGCTAACAGACGTATAATCTGATTCACGGCTACGGCCCATTTATATGATGAACCTGGCTCCTCTCAGTCAACAAGACTTGGACTCATTTTTGCCGAAAAGTGGATGTAGGATTTTATTAGTCGAGGCATTATGTACAAGAGCTTATTTCACTGTGAGGAATCCATCGTTTCCATTTCTGAAGGGCCTCTCGTTACTTAAGTAATTTATGTGTTTATAATTCTGCTTTGCTTTAAGATTACCTTGCCTTATGCAAGGCACGGGCCCTTGCGTTGGGATCCCGTAATGTAATTCTGGTACGAGTAGGGTTTAAACTTGAGCATAGGCCTTTACAGTAAATGCTGCTTCTTTTTACCTTAGATTACCTTAATACTTTTCCAATTTCCTTAAATTTGAAGCTAGTAAAACCGAAATTACCCTCAAAATCTCATCATTACCTTATAAATTACTTTGAAACCATGCAAATTACCTCAAACTAAGGTAATTACCTTAAATGTTGTGTTGTTGTGGCCTGATTGGTAACGTCTCTGCCTGGTGTTTGCCAGTCGGGGGTTCGAGTCCCGCTCAATCTCGTTAATGCCATTAGTGTCTGCAACCTTACCATCCTTGTGAGCTAAGGTTGGGTGGTTTGGGGGAGCCTATAGGTCTATCTGTTGAGTCATCAGCAGCTATTTGCTTGGCCCTCCCTGGTCCTAGCTTGGGTGGAGAGGGAGCTTGGGCGCTGATCATATAAAATATGGTCAGTCTCTAGGGCATTGTCCTACTTGCTAGGGCAATGTCACTGTCCCTTGCCTTTGCCATTCCTGAGCGACCTTTAAACCTTTAAATGTTTAGACCCTGAATTGAGAGTTGGGGCTTTGATCGAAAAGGGTGAGTTAATATTTGTAGTGGTTATGTTCTTTAGAGTAGTGTTTCCGCACTGTCGTTTGAATGGTGTTGATACTAGCTGGCGTTAAATCCTGGAAGATAAAGGGTATATTTGGTATGATCATTACACATTTTAAGATCTAATCTTTTAATACGTATAGATTATTTTGATTGGTCTATTGTAGTGGTTGTTGTTGGTGTTATTATTGTTGTTGTTGTTGTTGTTGTTATTATTATTATTATTATTATTATTACTAGCTAAGCTACAACCCTATAAGCTCAAGGGCTCCAACAGGGAACACAACTCAGTGAGGAAAGGAAATAAGAAATTAAGTAAGATGTAAGTACAGGAGAATTAATGAACATTGCAATTGAATATTCTAAGAACAGTAATAACATTAATATAAATATATCATATACAGTATATACACTATGAAACTTAAAAAAAAGGAGCAAGAAAAATACGATGTAATTGTGTGCCCGAGTGCACCCTCAAGCAAGAGAACTCTATGATTACATAGAAACTAGCTTCGAGAAATAAAGATGATTAGTTTTTATCTTTACTGTACATACTCTGGCATAATGGATTGTTATCACATTGTCCTCTATATAAGCAGTGATTGTATTTCTTCTATTGTGTACTTAACCATCTCCTTATTGAGAACGTTCCTAACCAGAGGGGCACTAAGTAGGGCGCAGACCTCTGCCGAGGCAGCTCATTTCTTGACTTTTTGCTCGACCGTGATTTTGACCTTTGACCTTGACCTTCCAAAATTTAATCATTTCCAGCTTTTTACATAACAGTTAAGCCCTGCAAGTTTCATTACTCTGCGATTAAAATTGTGGTTTGGAAGCTGTTCACAAACAAACACACTCACATACACACAAACAGGGTTTAAAACATAACCTTCTTCCAACTTCGTTGGGGGAGGTAATAACATCACATTGAATGAACCTTCCTCGTACAACGATGTTATGATGTCAGATAATTACCATTCATTCATTCATTCATTCAATCATTCATTCATAAGTTTCATTCATATAAGGATGGATTGAGTTTTAAATTATCATCACAGTTAATATTTTCAATATTAATGTAATTGAAATGAAGGACATTATAAAAGATGTTTGAAATAATGGTCATAACTAACGTCTTCAAACTTTTTTTTTTTGTGTGTGTGTGTGTGTGTAAATTCCAGCCATTTCAACTGATTACACAACCCTCTCACACACACACACACAAACACCTTTTACTACCAATCCCTTTTCTTTTCTCCATTTTCACTATGTTAAAAACCATCCCAATTCTCTTCTCAAGTCACACCACCCCCCTCTTGGGGCACCAGTCTCCATTAACCCCCCCCCCACCTTTCTTTCTGCCCCTTACCCCAGTGTGTCTCGTTTACCCATCCAATCAGCACCCTTTGTTTGTTGCCAACTAAGCGAATAAGAGGTTGATGAGGGAGTCCAAATCTCTCTCTCGGTTACATTGAGAAGGAGGAAGGAGGCACTGAAGATGGGGGTGGAGAAGGGGCCTCCTCAAGGGCGTATTCAGAGTACGTCTTCATTCTATTTCAGACTTAGGTTTTATGTATTTTTTCAGGATTAGTCTGTCTCATTTGATATTATTATTATTATTATTATTATTATTATTATTATTATTATTTTTACTTGCTACAACCCTAGTAGTGTGTCTCATTTGGTCTTCGAATGACTTGTCTGTTTTCTGGTTGATAATTAATTATTATTATTATTATTATTATTATTATTATTATTATTATTATTATTACTTGCTAAGCTACAACCATAGTTAAAAAACCAGCATTCTATAAGCTCAACGGTCCCAACATTGAAAATAGTCCAGTGAGGAAAAGAAATAAGGAAATAAATAAACTACAAGAGAAATAATTAATGATTAAAATAAAATGTTGTAGTTATTTCATTTCCCTATTTATACTCCATGAATATAATTAACCACATTATATGAGAGAGAGAGAGAGAGAGAGAGAGAGAGAGAGAGAGAGAGAGAGAGAGACTTGACTGAAGTACTACTTGTTTCTTAGTAACTTCAAGTGTTACTTAGAGGTCTAATGTCTCCAACGACTTAAAACTTTTTCTCAAAAGTTCGATGAAAACCTTGTCGGTTTTTCGAATATTTTATCCTTTCTTTAAAACTCTACTACGTGAATCATGGCAATATTAATAATTTAACTTGTAGTTTATGGTTTTAGGACTGTTAATTCTTTGCTTTTCTCTTTCCTTCCTTTTCTAAAATATCGAATATCGAATTAAAAAAAAAATTAAACATTTTATTTTTTACTAATTTATTAATTGTTTTGGATGTTTCCCTCACATTAATTACTTCAGTGTTGGTTTAATGTGCACAACGAAGAATAATGATGATAAAGTAAGCATGACAGCATTAGAGGGTTACAGTTTTATCTTTATTTATTATGGTATACTGATATGTTTCAAGTTTCATTTTGTAAATCATTTTAATTCTACTACTAATACTACATCTATTATTATTATTATTATTATTATTATTATTATTGTTGTTGTTGTTGTTGTTGTTGTTGTTGTTATTATTTTCATTATTATTATTATTATTTATTGTTATTATTATTTTTATTATTATTATTATTATTATTATTATTATTATCATTATTTATTACTGTTTTTATTATTATTGATATTTTTATTATTATAGTTATTATCATTATTATTATTATTATAATACAGTAGATTCCTTCACGGTCAACATGTGAAAAAGGGAAAGCCGGGTCCGTAGACTTGAGTAAAACGCTGACAATCTTCATTGGCGGAGGTTTGAAATCTCTAGTTGCTCTATTTTGTCTGGTATTTGAGTATTCCTGATAAATAATTTGTAATTTATATTAATTTTAAAATTTATGTTTATTTATTCATTGCTTAGCTTGGAAACTAATGCAGTATGTTTTGTGATGCATAAACTTGTATTTTCTGATAAAGGAGTTTAAACAACTATTTTAACAACTCTTTTAAAACAACTATTTTAAACTTCTATTTTTATACATTCTGTTTTTGTTTACCTTTGGTTCCCATGGCCTATTTCGGCGATTGCGACACGAACTAATTCAATCAATAATTTCAATACGAATTCATGGTTAGCAGACCTTCCCAATAGCAAACCCGAAATGTCTCAAATATGAAGGGTCCCCCTCCAGTCCCACCTCCCTCCTCCTCCCTCTCCCTCCTTCTCCTCTTGGAGCCTGTCTAAATAAGATTAATTGGCAACAAGGCTGTATCGTCCCTTAATTACTCCCTTCGAGGATTATTTGTCTGTCACCCGGCTCAGCACCACCATAGAGTCGACATCCCCAGCCGTAGGGACGGGAAAGTCACCCTAACATGAAAATCAATCCCCATAGCTACCTGCTCTCGTCCCCGAGATTATTGAAGTCGAGTGAAGAGAGCAGCCAACTTGGTGTGAGAAGCTGCCTCGATGCTCTGTTGACTGTTCTTATTTTCGAGGTGGTGCGTCTTGTTTGCTTGCTTGCCTTTTTCCATTTTTTTCTTTGTTTTTTAAGTCACTAGTGAAAAATAGGAATTTTGATTACGTATGCTAATTCACTTGTGATATTGTAACTTAATGAAGCATAGATATATTTAATTTGCTTGTGTGCTTCTATAAGTAAGTTGAATGGGAATATTTTTTTTTAAAGTTACTGTAGTGAAAAATAGGAATTTTGATTACGTAGGCTAATTCACTTTCGATATTATAACTTAAGGAAGCTTAGATATATTTAATTTGCTTGTGTGCTTTTTTAAGTAAGTTGAGTGGGAATATTTTTTTAAAGTTACTGGAGTGAAAAATATGTTTTTTGACTACGTATGCTAATTCACTTGCGATAGTACAACTAAGGGAAGCATATATATATTTGATTTGCTTGTGGGCTTCTTTAAGTAAGTTGAGTGGGAATATTTTTTTAAAGTTACTGGAGTGAAAAATATGTTTTTTGACTATGTATGCTGATTCACTTTCGATTTTACAATTTAGGGATGCATAGATATATTTGATTTGCTTGTGTGCTTCTTTTTGTAAGTTGAGTGGGAATATATTTTTAAAAGTTACTCGAGTGAGAAATATGTTTTTTGACTACGTATGCTAATTCACTTACGATATTACAACTTAAAGAAGCGTAAATATATTTAATTTGCTTGTGTGCTTTCTTATGTAAGTTGATTGGGAATATGATTACCTCCGCCAAAGAAGTTGGAAGGAGGTTATATCTTCGCCCTTGTTTGTGTGTTTGTTTGTGTGTGTGTGTGTTTGTTTGTTTGTGAACAGCTTCCTGGCCACAATTTCCTCTGTTTTCTGTTTGATCTGAGTTAGAGAAGGAAATTGTGTTGTTTTTTTTCTAAAGTATTTTCATACCATTGAATATAATTCCAGAGTCTCTGTGACCTTAGTGTCACGTCATTTTACCGTAATTATGTAAATACTTTTAAACACTAAGCATCTCTCTCTCTCTCTCTCTCTCTCTCTCTCTCTCTCTCTCTCTCTCTCTCTCTCTCTCTCTCTCTCTATCTCTCTACACACACACCCACATACAGTATATATGTACAAACATATATGTGTGTGTTTATGCATTTGTATATATATATGTATATATATGTACTCTATAAGTATGTATGTATGTATATTATACATATGTATATACACACTATATATATATATATATATATATATATATATATATATATATATATATATATATATATATATATAAACACACAATTTACTCGCAGTTTGAAGCCACAAGAAAAAAAGGAAAAGGCTCTTTTACATTTTCTCCTAAAGTGTTTAACCAATTCTTTGATGTCGCGTCAAAAAAGAAAAAAAAGAAAAAAATATAGCCTAATTATAATCTGAAAACCCTCAAACTTTCTCTTTGGTCCTTTCCCTTAAAAAGCGTTGTGAAAGGGGACTGCATTGATTAATTCCCTACATAAAGGACTCTTAAAACAGTTTAACCATGACGTCCCCCATATCTTTAGTCTTTTGTTCTTTGGTAGTCTTTGATTTTGTTTCAGCTAATCGTTGAGGAGCTACTTAAAATGACCATAGAAAGGTCTCCTTTCCTGCTTCGTTTAATGTATGGTGACTGGGATGAATAAGAATTCTTAATAAGCCAAACCTAAAATTGATATTATCAGTTATATTTATGATTACTTCGTGCTTATGAATGTTTATGTATGAGAATATTTTTTTTCTTTCAAATCTTCCCTATATAATACAGAGCAAGTGTGTGTGTGTATATATATATATATATATATATATATATATATATATATATATATGTATGTATATATATACAGTATATATATATATATATATATATGATACAGTATACACACATATATATGTATATATATAAATATGTGTATATATATATATATATATATATATATATATATATATATATATATATATATATATGTGTGTGTGTGTGTGTGTGTGTGTGTGTGTGTGTGTGTGTATATTTCTGGTCACGTTGAGCTCTCCCCGTCCTTGTGACACGGGGGAGACTGAGTAGTTATACCCTGGTGAGAGGGTTTTGTATGCGTGCATATGTATCTAAATATTTAGGCGTCAATTTAGACGGGTAGCGTACACTAGCATTTAATGATAAACCATCAAGAATGAGAGAATCTTTTTTAGCTTCATTTAAAGGGTTCAGTTAACCGACTATTTCAGAACTAGTTGGTAAAGAAGGATTCTAGAAGCCCAAGGACTCGAACAGAAAACAAATAGCAGAAAAAAATACCCCAGTGAGGAAAGGAAATAAGGAAACAGTTAGAATACTGTTCGTGAGTGTACCTCCCTAATCAAAATAAGTCTAACCCAAGACAGTGAAATACCATAGTACAGCTTGGGTCATTCATCAAAACCTCGCCCCTCATTTAAGTCTGACCATTCATCAGCCCCCTTTCGAGAGCTTTGCATAAACACATGTCGCAACGGAGCTTGCAAAAAGACGGAAATCTATCTCCGGGAACGCCTCAATACGAGAAGATTTTTCCGGGTAATATGTTGACAGAGGAGATTTCGCAGACTCGAGGTCGCAACCTGAAACTTCGTGGGTAAGGATGTGGAAGATGAGATTACGGGTTAATGGAGAAATGTATCAGTGCAATTTATTAATGTTGTTTTTATTGATCATAATGGTATTTTGTGTTTTGATTGTATTGAATATTAGAATGTAAGTAAACATGATATTAATGCTTATGATTAATATTATTATTAGGATGAAGGATACAAATATCGATATGGGTATTAATGTGTTAATGATGATAATACCAATCAAATAGATTGGTTCAGTTATAATAGTTATTATTAAGATAGAAAGCCTTTTATACGTTTTAATTGATTAAATGTCTCTCTCTCTCTCTCTCTCTCTCTCTCTCTCTCTCTCTCTCTCTCTCTCTCTCTCTCTCTCTCTCTCTCTCTCTCTCTCTGTATATATATATATATATATATTTTATATATATATATATATATATATATATATATATATATATATATATATATGTGTGTGTGTGTGTGTGTGTGCGCGCGCGTGTGTATGTTTGTGTGTTTGATACATACATACACCAGACACATTTAGCATAATAATTTCAGAATAGAGGATACTCCAAATTAACTCATTGCTAGGCCTTTGAAATTTATCCATCCCACCTTTCTACCAAATGTCCTGACACCGAGTAGTATTTAATTTATTGCAAATCAGGTCTTTTAGACGTCACGTTTATAAGGCGAAGTAATTATATCCGATGTAGGTAATCTATTAACTAAATTACCTGTCGATTAAGCTTTTAGAATTAGGAAGTGATGGATTGCCTTTGCTCAAATTGCCTTGCTAGGCGGTATTGCCTTTTGAGTTATGGCAATCATACAGAGGACCTAACTGATTGACAGGTGGTGTTGATCAATTTCTGCCATTACAGATCTGCATATTTGAAAGCGTTGGATACTCGGAAGTTTGAAGTAGGGCCCCCCCCCCTTTTTTTTTTTTTTAATTTGGCGAGTCTAAAATGTAAATTAACACTGTGGTCTTGTAATTAATATATCCTTAAATGATTGCTTAAATTAACACAGATGATATAATTATTTTATCTCATAAATTTATTCATCTTCATACATTAGCATAGATTAACACAAGCGTCGTGTTTTTTTTTTAATCTCATAAATTTATTTATCCTCATACATTAGTATAGATTAATACAGGTGTCGTGTTTATTTTATCTCATAAATTTATTCATCCTCATACATTAGCATAGATTAACACAGGCGTCTTGTTTATTTTATCTCATAAATTTATTCATCTTCATACAGTAGCATATATTAACACAAGCGTCGTTTTTTTTTTTTCAGCTCATAAATTTATTTATCCTCATACATTAGTATAAATTAACACAGGCGTCGTGTTTATTTCATTTCACAAATTTATTCATTTTCATACATTAGCATAGATTAACATAGGTGTCTTGTTTATTTCATCTCATAAATTTATTCTTCTTCATATATTAGAATAAATTAACAAATGTCTGTTTATTTTATCTCATAAATTTACACAGGTGTCGTGGTTATTATATCTCACAAATGTATTCATCTTCATACATTAGCATAGATTAACACAAGCTTCGTGTTTATTTTATCTCATAGATTTATTTATCCTCATACATTAGTATAAATTACCATAGTGGTCTTGTTTATTTTATTTCATAAATTGATTCGTCCTCATACATGACCAAAAACTAACAAAGAGGTCGTGTTTATTTTATCTCATAAATTTATTTATCCTCATACATTAGTATAATTTAACACAGGCGTCGTGTTTATTTTATCTCATAAATTTATTCATCCTCATACATGACCAAAAACTAAAAAAGTGGTCGTGTTTATTTTATATCATAAATTTATTTATCTTAATACATTAGTATAATTTAACATAGTGGTCGTGTTTATTTTATTTCAGAAATTTATTCATCCTCATACGTGAGCAAAAACTAAAAAAGTGGTCGTGTTTATTTTATATCATAAATTTATTTATCTTAATACATTAGTATAATTTAACATAATGGTCGTGTTTATTTTATTTCATGAATTATTCATACTAATACATGAGCAAAAACTAAAACAAGTGATCTTGTTTATTTTATCTCATAAATTTATTTATTCCTCATACATTAGTATAAATTAACACAGGCGTGGTGTTTATTTCATCTCATGAATTTATTCATCCTCATACGTGAGCAAAAACTAAAAAAATGGTCGTGTTTATTTTATCTCCTAAATTTGTTTATCCTTGTACATTAGTAGAGATATTCCACTAACCTTGTGCATAAATATTGCTATTGCAGATTCCACTTGATCACTGTTTAAGATGTATTAGCCTTTACCCATCATTTATCTTTGGGGATTATGGACCACAATATTTATACTCTTGGTAATAATCATCATCCGATGTTTTGTTTCCTTAAATTTCAGAGAAAGATATTAATTTTAATTGATAGCTTTGCGAATATGTTTTATCTTGTTTCCGCGAAATATGCAAGGAATCTCTCTCTCTCTCTCTCTCTCTCTCTCTCTCTCTCTCTCTCTCTCTCTCTCTCTCTCTCTCTCTATTAATGTTTAATTCCGTTTCTTTTATATCTAATAATAGCTTGGATATTCATCGTTCTCTACTGTTGTTACGTCATAATTATTATGAATAAATTTAATATTTTCCTCCGGACAGTATAAAGATGATTTTGTTGCTCGTATGAAACATATATATATATGTATATATATATATATATATATATATATATATATATATATATATATAATTGAAAGTTCCTTTATCAGAAAAAATACTTTTTTTTATTCATTTCCTTTTATTTTCATATAGCTATTTGTGCTTCAGAAAACAAGATAGAACTTACGAAACGGTTTTTTTTTCCCTTTGTTTTTCTTTTTTTTTTACGAAACCGATAGCCAATTTATAAGATTAAAGTAAAAGTAATATTATTTCACCATACCATAGATACAAAATTCTCGATACTGACTAATGAAACGTCAGTTTGTTATGGCAATATGGTAACGAAGTGTATGATGACAGGTGATTGGGGTTTTTTGATGATATCAAAAATATTTGGTCTTTCATCTGCTCTTGCTATGAAAAGTATTAATACGCAGTAATGTAAAGTTCTTTAGTAAATTGTTCTACTGTTCACTGTTAGAAAAAACCGTAATTTTTATTAGAAATTATTTGTAAAAATATACTGTTCTCAACCGTATTTCAGTAAAATACAGGCGACCGTAATTTTACCTTACTTTATTGTTGTCTTTTACGGGTTTGTGACCGTAATATTACTCTTATACGTCAATATAACCGTTTTCAAAACGGTAAAAATCCTGGAATAAATGTTACCAGAATTTTACTGTTTTTTTAATGCTAAATTATAACAGTATAGGGAAATTTATGATTTCCACCAATTGGGTTAAGAACGGAAAATTTATATTTACCGGTTGAAATACAAACAATGAAAATTTAGAAATTTCACGTTGAAGAAAAACCTTCAAGGAAATATTGTATTGAAGAGGAATTTTATACCTCAAGAATAAAATGGATATATGTACTAAAACCCTTTTCCATAAAGGGGGACTCATAATTGAAAAACGTTACAGTTATTTTGATAAGGTACAATGTTTTTAATCTTGGTATGGCTTACGATTTTTAAAAAATAAATATGCTCTCAGGAGTGTTATTACACCTAATAAAATAGGAAGACGTGAATATATTTTGTAATAAAATGGGATAAGGAAATTCTTACTAACATTATTATATGTTTTCTCGTTTTTTTTTTTTTTTTTTTTTTTTTTTTTTTTTTTTTTTTTTTTGTGGTATTAATAATGGAAAATTTCTAGTAAATAAGATTACAAACCATATTTTTACCGTAGGTCTCTTAATAATATCTTTAATATCTAAGAGACCTTTCTCTCTCTCTCTCTCTCTCTCTCTCTCTCTCTCTCTCTCTCTCTCTCTCTCTCTCCTTTACACACAACATAAATCCTTAGAATAAGGCAATATTTAGGTTAATGTATTATATGTGCCTTTAAATAAACAGTAACTTACTAATAATATATTTAAAATATCCTTTAACTGGAAATTTGAAAATGAGATATTTTTTTCAGTTGAATTATTTGGTGTTTTTTTAGACCTTCATTGCATAAATAAAAAAAAAATTAAATCATTATAGGAAATCACTTTTAATTATATGGTGCATATCAATTTGACATATACGGTAAAACGATCAATATAGAAATGTTATGTATGTTTATGTAAACATACATTAGAATATCCTGTTGTACCTCACTTCCGTGTGTATTCAGCTTTATCCTAATATTTGCAAGAGATTCACAACACCTAAATCTAGCAACTGGACACGAGAGCATTTTATTTGAAGTGGCTAAAATATTTGCCCATTCCATTTTTCAAAATAGTTATTATTATTATTATTATTATTATTGTTATTATTATTATTATTATTATTATTATCATCACCATCATTATTATTATTATTGTTGATGTTGTTGTTGTTGTTATTATTATTATATTATTATTATCGTTATTATTATTATTATCATTATTATTATTATTAATATTATTATTATCATTATTATTATTAATATTATTATTATCATCATCATTATTATTATTAATAATATTATTATCATCATTATTATTATTATTATTATTATTATTATTACTACTACTACTACTACTTCTGCTACTAGCTATCTAAGCTACAACCCTAGTTGTAAAAGCAGAATGTTATAAGCCCAAGGTCTGCAACAGTGAGAAAAGGAAATAGTTGGAAAATGAGCGTATTATTATTATTATTATTATTATTATTATTATTATTATTATTATTATTATTATTAATGTTACAACCCTAGTTGCAAAAGCAAGATGATATAAGTCCAAGGGCTCCAACAGGGATTAAAATAGCCCAGTGAGGAAAGGAAAGGAAATAGTATGAAAATGAGCATATTATTATCATTATTATTATTATTATTATTATTATTATTATTATTATTATTATTATTATTATTGTTATTATTATCAGCATCATTATTAATATTATTATTATTATAATAATAATAATAACCCTAGTTAGAAAAGCAAGATGCTGTAAGCTCAAGGGCTCCAACAATGATTAAAATAGCTCAATGAGGAAAGAAAATAGCTGGAAAATGAGCGCCATTTTTCTGAACACCATCACGTAACAGAGACGAATAAGATCTCTCAGTTTTTATTGCTTTCAATTTACCAAAGGAGACGAGAAGATATGAAAGACATTTTCAATATATATCAGATGATTACGAAGAAGAAATGGTTCTTATATCTTTTTCAGAACTCGTTTAAACAGTGCCGTTCATTTTCCTGGCTCTGTAAATACTGAGAAAAAAATTGCATTGATTGAAATGTAAAATATTCGATTTTTTATATGATTTTATACGGCAATGAATAATTAAATCTATTTTTATAATGATGGCTATCACATTAATATTAATGCATGGGAATAGATTATATCTTTTAACATATGCATTCCATTTGCTGATAACAAACACTTTTTGCACTTTCTCTTTGCAATTAAAATTTAAAAATGTAATACACACATAGAGTATCACACTCACACACACACACACAAACACACACATATATATATATATATATATACATAAATATATCTATTTATCTATTATCTATCTATATATACAGTGTATATATATATATATATATATATATATATATATATATATATATATATATAAGGCATTTGTTCTGATATGTGATAACGTATTCGTAACTAATCATGCAATCCTTTGCAACATTCAGAGGGGAATATAATTCACTTAGAAGTTCGAATGATATATGAGTGTTTTTTTTTTTTGTGGGGGGGGTGTCAAGACCAGGAGAAATATGTTTCCTTTCGCGGCATATGTTGTTTTTATTTAAATCAGCTTTCATGATCATAATAGAGAATATAGTTATTCTTTTTGTAAAATATATATTCAGTCACATTTGTAAAACAGGTGAATCTTTTGGCAATAAATATTTAAAAAACTAGACATGAAGTTAGTAAATCTCCCAATAAGAGATTAGTTGTTGGATAGAATATATATATATATATATATATATATATATATATATATATATATATAAATATACATATATACATATATATATATTTATATATATATACATATACATATATATATATATATATATATATATATATATATATATATATAAAGAAGTGTAGGAACAGGAGAACGTTTGTGAATAGAAGAGGGGCAGACGAATTATTGCGTAAAATAACAAAGCCATATACATACTTATTTACGTGATGTATTATTTAAAAAAAAAAATTAACAATAGTTTCTTTATGTTCCTAAGGATTTAAATCTT
>NC_090747.1:100840295-100845295 GCF_036898095.1 Palaemon carinicauda | reverse complement strand
GGGAATGTCACTGTCCCTTGCCCCTGCCATTCATGAGCGGCCTTTAAACCGGCTTTGGTTATTGGAACGATGATACAGATGATTAAGAATTAATATTCGATAATCAGCATCATTATAATCATTCACCCCAGGTTGGGAACCCCTGTCCTCTGAACGCAATCCACCACTTTCCTAACTTTCCCTCAGTTCACACAGATTTTGATACCTCCCTTTAAGTTAGTCTAATTTGAACCCAAGTGAATTAAATGTGTATACATATTTTGAGAATAATTAATATATTTTACTACATGCAAACAAATTTAGGTCACAATGCAGCTTATAACGAAAAAAATACTCTCTTTTTCATTGCAATACGTTATTTTTAATTGTTAAATTGGTAAGGCACCAGCCACCCGTTGAGATACTACAGTTAGAGTTATTGGGTCCTTGGACATTGGATCCCTCTCTGGTTGTGGCTTATTTTCCTTTTTCTTACAGATACACCGAATAGTCTGGCCTATTCTTTATATATTCTCTTTCTCCCTCTCCTCATAAACCTGACAGCACTGAGATAGCTGAAAAATTATTCTCTCAAAGGGTTAACTGCTGCATAGTAGTGATTCATAGCCTACTTTCCTCGTTGTAAGGCTTGAAGTGTGACAATGTAGCAGGTAGGATCTAGGAGAGAGGTGAGGTGAATGCAACTAACTTTTATTCAATAGATAACTAGCTTGTATAAAAGCACTTGAGAGCAAGAATGTCACAAAAGCTCAAACAAAGCAAAACCTGAGATGGCAAGCTTAGAAAGGTTTGTGTATTACCAGTGAGGGCCAGTATGAGAGATAGAAAAAAAAATAGCATTACATTGTATGAAAAGCATGCGATACAGAAGAGACTTTACCTATGGTAAGCAGCTCTTTAAAACCATTGTTCCTGAGTCCTCGGGAGTGCCCTAGCCTCTGTACTGTGGCTGTATGTACAGTTATAGAGAAGGCTTCTTGGATGCACAGTTACAGAAGAGTTCTCTTGGGTGTACATTTACAGGAGAGGCCTCTTGGATGTGTAGTTACAGAGGAGGCCTTGTAGTGTAGTTACTTAGGAGACATGCTGCTACTATTGCTACTACTACCATTACTACTACAATTGCACTGTCTTGGGTTAAAGTTCTCTTGCTTGATGGTACACTTGGGCACACTATTGTAAATGTTTACTTCTTTCATTTCCTCACTGGGGTATTTTCCCTGTTGGAGCCTTTATATGACTTTTAGCATCCTGATTTTCCAGTTAGAGTTGTAGCTTAGCTAGTAATAGTAATACTGATGTGTTCTGTTTCCCATTTGGCTTAAGTTATACATTCATTGATCTGAAAATATGCGATAATTCCCGTGTTTAGTCTTATTATTATTATTATTTATTATTATTATTAATTGCTAAGCTACAACCCTGGCTGGAAAAGCAGGATGCTATAAACTCAGGGGCTCCAACAGAAAAAACAGCCCAGTGAGGAAAGGAAACAAGGAAAAATAAAATATTTTAATAACAGTAACACTAAAATAAATATTTCCTATATAAACTATGAAAACTTTAACAAGAGGAAAAGAAATAAGTTGGGATAGTGTGCTTGAGCGCACCCTCAAGCAAGAGAACTCTAACCTAAAATAGTGGAAGACCATGGTACAGAAGCTATGGCACTCCCCAAGACTAGAGAACAATGGTTTGATTTTGGATTGTTATTCTCCTAGAAGAGCTGCTTACTATAGCTAAAGAGTTTTTTCTACTCTTAACGAATAAAGATAGAGGATGATGGTTAGATAGATATATTTATATAATTTCACTTTCCTTTTCATTCAATACTCTTCGCTAAGCTTTAGGTTCTTCCTAGACTTTTCATTGGTTATATTTTCCAAAGTCAGCACATTTCCTTTCTTCTTTTGGCATGTGCAGATACTGGAGAGTTTATCGCTCTGTTTCTCATTTCCTTTTCATTGGATAATCCCGTTGACTTTATCTTTCTTAGGTAAGTTGGGGATATTGAAAGAAATTGAGGATGTTATGTGTGAGGATTCTCTCTCTCTCTCTCTCTCTCTCTCTCTCTCTCTCTCTCTCTCTCTCCTCTCTCTCTCTCTCTCTCTCTCTCTCTATGATTTGAAGCAAGTTTTGTAAATGTCAAGAACTTGGGGTTATTATTGTGTTTGGAATTTTACATTTAGGTTTACAGTCTCTCTCTCTCTCTCTCTCTCTCTCTCTCTCTCTCTCTCTCTCTCTCTCTCTCTCTCTCTCTCTTCCGAGTTGAAATGATATATGTATATATATATATATATATATATATATATATATATATATATATGTAAAGAACTTCAGGTTGTTTTTGTGTTAAGAATTGTACATAACAGATTTAGAATTCTCTCTCTCTCTCTCTCTCTCTCTCTCTCTCTCTCTCTCTCTCTCTCTCTCTCTCTCTCTCTGGAACTGAAATGGTCGCCACCCACTCCATTGCTGTGCCTCAGAGAGAGAGAGAGAGAGAGAGAGAGAGAGAGAGAGAGAGAGAGAGAGAGAGAGAGAGAGAGAGAGAGTTAAAAGACTGAAATGAGAGAGGTCTTGGGAAAAGGTGTGAGTATTGACAAGGGGAAACGTAGTGAAGTGCCACTCTGTGTCCGGAACTTGAGGCTTGAAATGGGTTTCCGGTTCTGAATACGTAAGGGGCACTAAAAGGATTTTAGGGGCTCCGGGATGGTCACAATTTATGAGTCCTTCTAGCCTCTTATGTTCACTCTTTGGAAGATGTTCTGTGTTCTTTGGTATCCCCAAGACTGGAATATGTTCGTTGTTCTCTAAGACTGGAAAATGTTTATTATCTCCAAGGCTCTGGAATTGTTATCTCTAAGACTGTAAATGTTTTTTTATTATCCTCAAGGCTCTGGAATTATTATCTCTAAGACTGGAAAATGTATTTTATTATGTCCAAGGTCTCTGGAATTGTTATCGCTAAGACTCTGGAAAAATGTTTTTTTTTTATTATCTCCAAGGATCTGGAATTGTTATCTCTAAGACTCTGGAAGATGTTCTATTTTATTTCTAAGACTCTGGAAAACGTTTTTTATTATCTCCAAGGTCTTTGAAATTTTTATCGCTAAGACTGGAAAATTATTTTTTATTATCTCCAAGGATCTGGAATTGTTATCTCTAAGACTCGGGAAGATGTTCTTTATTTATCTCTAAGACTCTGAAAAACGTTTTTTATTATCTCCAAGGTCTTTGAAATTTTTATCTCTAAGACTGGAAAAGGTTTTTTTATCATCTCCAAGGCTCTTGATATTGTTATCTCTAAGAATCTGGTATATGTTCTTTGTTATCTCTAAGATTCTTGGAAACGTTCTTTATTATCTCCAATGTCTCTGGAATTGTTATCTCTAAGACTCTGGAAAAAAGTTCTTTATTACATCCAGCGATCTGGAATTATTATCTCTAAGATTCTGAAAAATGTTTTTTATTATCTCCAAGGATTTGGAATTGTTATCTCCAAGACTCTGGAAAATGTTTTATTATCTCCAAGGATCTGGAATTGTTATATCTAAGGTTCTGGAAAATGTTTTTTTTTATTATCTCCAAGGCTCTGGAAAATGTTTTTATTATCCCCAAGGATCTGGAATTGTTATATCCAAGGTTCTGGAAAATGTTTTTTTTTTTTATTATCTCCAAGGCTCTGATAGTGTAATCTCTAAGGCTCTGGAAGGTGTTATCTCAAAGGTTCTGGAAGACGTCCGCTATCATCTCCGGGAATAAACGCTTGTTTATTTCTCTTGAAATGAAGAGTTTTTTTTATGATCTCTGGAACCTGATTTGTGTATATTCTTCGAACGTGTTATTTATGACTTTGGGAAATACGAGTTGTTTTGTTTTATGAACTTCGGACGATGGTGATGGATATGAGGTTTTGGAAATCGTAACATTTTACGATTTTGTTAAGATATTTATTCTTTTTGTATAGAGGTAACATGTTTTATATATATATATATATATATATATATATTGGTCAAAGTATCCAATAATTGCTAGGAAAGCAGCTGTTTTTTTAATTATTAATTTGCAAATGGTGAGAGGAAATCCTTAATTTGATAGAAGAGAGGTTTGTAGCGAGAATTATATACCATATTCATTAGCCTGTCACTTAAAGTATTTGGTATTTTTTTATCTATAAATATGAGTAAACGTTTTTTTCTTTCTTATGAATTAATTCCTTATAATAAATTGAAAGATTATCTGTTCCATATATATATGGTTCCTATAACTCCTTTGCTCTGAATTATTTCCTCAACTTCTTTTTTTCCGATATTCTTTTATTACCTATTAAATGTTTAAAGGTTGCTCATGAATGGAAGAAGAGAGGGACCGTAACAATCCCCCGGAGACTAACCATACATACACATGATCATCGCCCAAAACCACTTCGCCCAAGCTAGGACCAGATAGGCCCAGACAATGGCTGCTGATAAGTCGCCGGTAGACCCATAGATGCCCTTAAATCCCCCCCCCCCACCGCCATCCTTAGCTCATAAGGATTTTAACAAACCATAAGAAACTATCGAGCTTAAGCTGGTCTCGAACTCCAGTCCAGTAGGTTACCAACTGGGGACGTTTCCAATAAGCTACAACATTTTATCTCTCGTAATTTCATTTTCAACAAACCTTGATATTTTCGGATCAGGAGATTTTCTATAGAAGAAAGACCGTGTGACGTTGTTGTGTATTTTTGGTTCAAGCTATTAAGGTCATTGTATAGATGATCAAATGGGGTGATTTTGTTTTTCCAATTTGCGTCATGAGGTGTCATGCAGAAACCTCCTATGTTCGTTCTCTCTCTCTCTCTCTCTCTCTCTCTCTCTCTCTCTCTCTCTCTCTCTCACAATGTGTTCTCTACAGAGTGTTCATTCGACCTTTTATGGACTAGGAGTCGGATTTATATGCTAACAATATACAGTATATATACAAGATGGCGGTTGCAGTGTAGATGACAACGTAGA
>NC_090747.1:100815295-100832795 GCF_036898095.1 Palaemon carinicauda | reverse complement strand
TAAAAGAATGGCCTAATTTAGTGGCTGTGTCGTGGCCAGCTGTTGACAGTAAGATATTTGTATAAGCAATAAGAAATATTTTTTGCCTATATATTGCAGAGATTTAACAAATTATGCTGATTATGTAAAGTGAAAATTTCTTGAATGTAGATGGGGAGATGGTTTTGACATAAAGGGTGTGGTTTATCCTTTTTTTATTATTATTATTATTATTATTATTATTATTATTATTTTGTTCTTAACAAAAGCTGAAGGTCATGGTTTAAGGCAACGGTGGAAAAGGCGAAGGAAGATTTTTCAGAAATCAAAAATAGAAAATGTCTGATAAGTATAATATATAAAAGTTATATGACGGAATCAAAATAGGAAAAATATGTCAAAAGATAAATATAATAGTTTACTATAATATAAACAAAATATCCTTAATATAAACAAGATATGCTTTTTATTAAAGTATAATCTAAATGTACTTTTTAGTTTAATTTAATCGAAATTTGTTATTTCGTATTATATTCGAAATGTACTATTTACCACAATTTTATCAATATATGTTATTTAGTATAATATAGTCGAAATATGACATTTAGTATAATATAGCCGTACTATGCAATTTAGAATTATACCAACGAATTACGCTGTTATTATTATTATTATTATTATTATTATTATTAGCTAAGCTACAACCCTTTTGCGAAAGCAAGATGCTATAAGCCCAAGGGCTCCATTATTTTTATTATTATTACTTATTATTACTTACTAAGCTACAACCCTAGTTGGAAAAGCAGTATGCTATAAGCCCAGGGGGCTCCAACAGGGAAAATAGCTCAGTGCGGAAAGGAAAAAAGGAAAATAAAATATTCTAAGAAGAGTAATAACAATAAATATCTCCAATATAAACTATAAAAACTTTAACAAAACAAGAGGAAGAGAAATAAGATAGGAGAGTGTGCTCGAGTGTACCCTCAAGCAAGAGAACTCTAACCCAAGACAGTGAAAGGCCATGGTACAGAGGCTATGGCACTACCCAAGACCCAGGAGGGGAAAATAGCCTAGTGAGAAAAGAAAATAAGGAATTAAATAAACGATGTAAGTAGCAATGAACAATTAAAATAAAAAATTTTCTAAAAACATTAACAACATTAAGAAAATTATAGTATAGTATAATCAAAATGTTATTTAGCATTATAAAATCAAATTTATACAATCAAATTTGTGCATTGAATTATATGATATAATTGAAATATGTAATTTTTTGGAGGAAAGCGTTAAACTATTTCACACAGAAATTAATGAGATATGGGTTCGACTTAATGAGTTTTAGCAGTCAGGGAGCTAGCTAGTAACTCTTTTAAGACCTTAATTAAAATAGCAAGTGAAGGTTAACTTTGGGTAAAATTGCTGCCAGAAGTTAATCATGAACGGTAGATATGCCTGAAAGGTTAATTAAGATTATATTCTGTTATTAATGGTAGATTAATTCTGATTTTCGAAGGTAAAAGGTAGAGTCCATCTCCCCTCTGTAAACCAGTTGGGATTATCCTCATTTGATAGGTTGGATTTTCTTCCATTAATAGACAGTTGGGGTTTTCCTCCATTGATAGAAAGGATTTTCTTCCATTAATAGACAGTTTGGATTATCCTCCATTGATAGGCAGGATTTTCTTCCATTAATAGACAGTTGGGGTTTTCCTCCATTGATAGAAAGGATTTTCTTCCATTAATAGACAGTTGGGGTTTTCCTCCATTGATAGAAAGGATTTTCTTCCATTAATAGACTGTTGGGGATTTCCTTCATTGATTGAAAAGATTTTCTTCCGTTGATAGACAGGATTTATTCCATTGATAGACCGGATTTTCCTCCCATTACTAGACAGTTGGGATTTTCCTCATATTAATAGACAGTTGGGATTTTCTCCCATTGATAGACAGTTGGGATTTTTTTCCATTGATAAGGAGTTGGGATTTTCCTCCATTGATAGACAGGATTTTCATTCATTGATTGACCGGATTTTCCTCCATTGATAGACAGGATTTTTCTCCATTGATAGACCGGATTTCCTCCATTGATAGACTGTTGGGATTTTCCACCATTGATAGACAGTTGGGATTTTCCTCCATTGATAGACAGTTAGAATTTTTCTCTCTTAATAGACAGTTAGGATTTTCCTCCATTGATAGACAGTTATAATTTTCTTCCATTGATAGACAGATGGTATTTTCCTCCATTGAAAGACAGTTTGGATTTTCCTCCTTTGATAGACAGTTGTGATTTTCCTCCACTGATAAACAGGATTTTCCACCAATAGTTGTGATTTTCCTTAACAGAAAAAATATGTCTTTTTTTCCCCATGATTTGGTAGGTTGATGAGTCCAGCTGTTGCAATGATTAATATCTAAATTCCCTCAATGAAAAATTATCCAGCCGGTCTGTAAAGATAATTTAAAATCAGCTGTTTCGAAATAGCGCGGCGTTGCCAAGTCAACGTAAAACCGTATCCACGATTGCATCGTTAGTAAGGCCGGCTTATTTTTCAGGGCCCTCTGGAGAATGGCAACAGTGTAACTGAGTTCGTGGTAATTCATCAGGATGAATTAAAAGTCAATTATGGTAATGAAAATGGGATTAACCTATATTACATGAAGGATGACTTCAATGACTAGCATTGTAGCTGTGCAATGGCAAGCCCTAGATAACACACGCACAGACAATTGTGTGTGTGTACATATATATATATATATATATATATACATGTGTGTGTATATGTGTGTTTGTGCGTGTGTTTGTGTGTGTGTGTGTGTCTACTGCATATATTCCGTGTTTGAATGTATAGTTTAATTTTTTTCAGTTTTTGAATTCATGTTAAACTTTTCCTCTTCTATCTATCTATGTATCTATTTATCTGATTATTATTATTATTATTATTATTATTATTATTATTATTAATAATATTTTAAAGAAATTTTGATATATTTAAGTAGTGACTTAATTGCTGCGTAGTGCGTTGGTGCGTTTTTTTAATATAGTGGAAGACATGACTACTCTCTCTCTCTCTCTCTCTCTCTCTCTCTCTCTCTCTCTCTCATAAAAACTATATCTCATATTTCTTTGTGGTTACTTTAAGGTATGTATTGCAAGTCCGTGAATAAACATTAATGAATGTATGATCGTTTTTTTCAGTGAAAGTAAGAGTTTTTATTTTCGTGTAATATAAGAATATCAGATTTTAAAGAGAAAGTTTTTATAAATTGGGTTATGATATATATTTGATAATTTTCATTTTTTTTTTTGCTTGCATTTTGCATTGTTATTGTTATTGTTCATTTTAGCATTATAGTTATTCGCTCAATTCAAGAAGCAGAACCCCATATTCATGTTTTTGCCCCGGTTTGTCCGTTTGTTTGTTTGTGAGAAACCTCCTGCCCACAATTTTACTCATAGAATATTGAAACTTTTAGGGATTAAATGTTATGTTTAGACCTGGAAGTAATTCAGTTTTGAAAGTTCCAGGTCAAAGGTCAAGGTCAAGGTCGAGCAAAAGCCGGACCCAATTAACCCCAACCGTAACCCCAAGTTCGCACATGGGTGTCAAACAGACTTCAAATACGCCTACAGTCTAAATTTTTTCTGGCCAAAGGCCAAAGCTGGTTTCGAGAAATGAGCTGCCGTGGTGGAGGTCTGTACTCTCATAGTGCTTTTTTAGTTTTCAATATATCTACTTTCATAGAATGCTTCCCCGATGTGACTTTTGTCAACTTTGGTGTGTTACCTTACAATCACAATCATTACATATTATTTAGCATTATGTTTAATCTTTGACTGTCTTTGTCTTCCTTTGCAATATATACAAAAGACAATATTGACGTAAGAAATATTGCCTCAAAAGATTATTGTCGCCCAGTTGGCCCTTAAGGAAAGGTGTCAAAGCTATCAGGCATAATTAGGGCTTGGCTTGGCAGCCCTGTTCTAGCCCTGTCACCTTTATATGGCCGCTGAAAAATGGTAGAGTGGTAAGTGCAACGCTTAATTTAGGAGGTGCTTCTATGGCCCATGTAGTGTCAGGTCCCATTATCAGAGGGGCTATTTTCGTGGCAACCTTTACGAAGGGGAAAATCCTAATAATCTTTAAGAATCCTGTGTCTGGAAGGAATTGAATGGAACTGGTGTATTGTTCATGATAAGGAGTTGGTGTCGTTAGCTGTCATAGTTTATCGCCTTTGCAAAGTCTAAAATTATGCTTAATTGAGGTAGAAGTCTTATAATTGCTTGTTAACATCGAACATATGACCAGCCTATTGTCGAAGAAAATGTATTATATTCTTCAAAGGCTTTCATGCTGTACAAGGTGCAGTGCAGCCTATGATTGGCGACGTAACACAAAATTCCATACATTCATCCACCGATTTTTTATGACTAATACACCATACTACACCTGCTTTGTTTTCCACCCCATTTTCTTTCCTAAGTCTCCTGATTCATATTAATAGTACCTTTGAAATTCCTGCCAGAAGTTATTAAATGAAATCCAATCTTTTTGAAGTTGTCGTGGTTGCCTATTGGAAACGTCCGTGCCTAGCGATCTGCTGAACTGGGGTTCGAAACCCGTTAAGCTTGATAGTTTCTTGTAGTTTCTGCAATCTCATCATCCTTGTGAGCCAAGGATTTTTGGGAAGCCTATAGCTCTACCTGCAGAATCATCAGCAGCCATTGCCTGTATCCTTGTGTGCCAAGGATGGGGGATTTAAAGAAAGCCTATAGGTCTACCTGCTGAATCATCAGCAGCCATTGCCTGGCCCTTCCTGGTCTTAGCTTGGGTGGGGAGGGGCCTTGGTCGCTGATAGTGTGTAATTTGGTCAGTTTTTAGGGCATTGTCACTGTCAATTGCTACTGCCATTCATGTGTAACCTTTAAACTTTAAACCTTTTCGAGGTTATGGATGCATTCTGTATGGAATTGTCACTGCCCCTTGCCACTGCGACCCATAAGAGACCTTTAAAACTTAGAATTTTTCAACGGTAAAGATCTAGTCTGGAGGGAATTGTCAAGTTAAGCTGAGCTGGATTGAGCTGCTGCTGAGCTGAGCTGAGCTGCAGCCTCTGCCATTCACGAGCGACCTTTAAACCTTAAACCTTTTCAAGGGTAAGAATCCAGTCTGTAAAACATTGTCGTTGTTTCTTGCCAATGCCATTCACGAGTGACCTTTAAACCTTAAACTTTTTCAAGGGTAAGGATCCTTCCAAAGAATACAATAGTTAATATAGAATGATCGACTTCCTCTTTAAGCATTATGGAGAGCTTACTGATGGCCGTTCAAAACTTGAAAAATAGGTGAAGGAGTGTTATTATTCTTAAGTAACATTATGAGGTCATAATTTCCTCATACTACATCAGCCCCAGAACTTCTGTAGGTAACAAACATTTGCATATTCGCATTCATTTTTTTTTTTATTTAAAAGATAAAGATACATTTTTTATTGCATAAACAATTTTCTTCATTCAAATATGCAAACGGCTTTTATGATCTTAGTCTTTCACCGGCTTAGATTCATGTATTCTTCTCCTGTTCATTATTATCAAATGTTTATTCATATAGTTTTACAAAGTTTTATCCTCCAAAAGATTGGAAAATCTCATTAATCTTCCCCGACCTTCTGCGATGTTGAAATTCTGAAGACTTCAGTATTTTTAAAGTTTTCCATCTTCATTTTGGTATGTGTAACATTAAATTTTGAAATTAAAGTGTCAGGTAAACTTATATTGCATTTGTTATATACGTTTTAAAAAGTTGAATTTAATTTGCTGAACGTTAAAATGGGTTGATATTTTGCATTAACTATTCCTTAAAACTTTCATTTTTTTTTTTTTTTGTCTAAATTTTTTGAAGGGCTTTTCTCCTCATATTCTAGTAATATTTTACTCGTATATTCCTTAATGAATTAAACTACTTTGAGCTTTATGAATATTCTTAAAGTCCACCTTATCAAATTTTCATAGAATTACTCGTGATATTTACATGACAAATATTACAAGTTAATTTCAATATCTTACTAAGGCCAAATTTTTTAAATTCCACGTGTAATATCATGGATAAGACAGAGTGGTTACGGGAAATATTCCAAATGTTTAGAATATCTGCCTTTCTTGTAAAAGAACCTCAATAATATTCAAATATTACTAGTTCATTTGAATATCTTATTTAGGCCAAATCTTTTAAATTCCACGTGTAATATCATGGATAAGACAGAGTGGTTAGGGGGAATATTCCAAATATTAAGATTATCTGTATTTCTTGTAAAAGAACCTCAATAATATTCAAATATCACAAGTTAATTTCAATATCTTACTTAAGCCAAATCTTTTAAATTCCACCTGTAATATCATGGATAAGACAGAGTGGTTAGGGGGAATATTCCAAATATTAAGATTATCTGTATTTCTTGTAAAAGAACCTCAATAATATTGACAGTTGCAGTGATTAGTTGTATCGAATTATTGAAAGAAATCCAATTTGTATACCATTCAGAGTTTTGGAATTCTTTCTGCTTGGCAGTAATGAGGACAATTGTTGCTTTTCATGGAAACTTTCCAATATTCTAAAGTACTTTAGAAGATTGTCTTTTGGAAACAATTTGGTATTGAACTACTGATGTATTTTTTAATGCTGGCTGATTAGTGGGATTTTTGTCTATTCGTTTAATTAGGTACTGAATTATTCTACACATATATACTTAGTGATTCAGTTTTGTCCACTTGTTGTTGATGTTGATGTTGTTGTTGTTGTTGTTGTTGTTGTTGTTGTTGTTGTTGTTGTTGTTTTTTTTTTTTTTTTTTTTTTTTTTTTTTTTTAACTTAGTCATAGTAGTTCAATTGTTTGTGATTTAATTCTCATATTCAAGTTAATTAGTTCAATTTTGTGGAACTACTTTCACGTCCGAAGGAGGAGACAGATGAAAACGAAACTTATAACGAGGGATATTATCGATTTAATCTCTCGACCATTTTCTTGAGATGATGCCATTAATCTTTATCTCTCTCTCTCTCTCTCTCTCTCTCTCTCTCTCTCTCTCTCTCTCCTTTTAATCTCACCTTTGTCTTTCCGCATCTCATACTAATGATACTCTCTCTCTCTCTCTCTCTCTCTCTCTCTCTCTCTCTCTCTCTCCTTTTAATCTCACCTTTGCCTTTCCGCATCTCATACTAATGATACTCTCTCTCTCTCTCTCTCTCTCTCTCTCTCTCTCTCTCTTAATTTCTCCATTATCTTTTTCCATCACGTGATGATGATGTTATCTCTCTCTCTCTCTCTCTCTCTCCTCTCTCTCTCTCTCTCTTAATTTCTCCATTATCTTTTTCCATCACGTGATGATGATGTTCTCTCTCTCTCTCTCTCTCTCTCTCTCTCTCTCTCTCTCCCCTTTATTTTCTCCTTTATCTTTTCCCATCACGTGATGATGATATTATTTCTCTCTCTCTCTCTCTCTCTCTCTCTCTCTCTCTCTCTCTCTCTCTCTTTTTTTTTTTAATTTCTCCTTTGTCTCTCCACATCTTGCAATGCCAACCAACGACCCTTGAGCCTCTTTCGTATCAAAAAGTGAAAGTCGTTCTTTGTTGCATCAGGATTTTCAGTCTGTTCGGTTCCATTGATGAGGAATGAAGGGTTCCAATGGGAATCCTTGGAATTTATCTATTATCTTTGTGGCGTCTTACATATTTATTTATTTAGAATACATACACATACATGTGAATATATAGGCAATTATATACTTATATGTAACAATTCAAAGTGCAGATTGAGATAGCCTGTATTTTTTTTCTACGATATTTTTGGGAAAATATTGCAAATGTAAGAGGATTAAAAAATAAGGGAAAAATCTATATGCCACGAATATTTCATAATTTATTTTGGGCATCAAGATGATGGTAGTGAATATTTTAGCAAGAAAGTTTAAATAAATATTTTCGTTGATTAGGAACGATCGATTCATGAGAAATATATTATATATATATATATATATATATATGACATGATATTTTAACGTGGTACAGGGGTTTGTGAATTGAGATGACCAGAAAAGCTGCACTAGTCAGGGCCACCTATACTAGGTTGGTCTGCTATGAGCGACAGACAAAAAGTTCCCACCATCACCAATCCTCTAAACTAAGATGGTTTGCTGTAAACGACAGACAATAGTCTCCCACCATCGCCAATCCTCTAAACTACGATTGTTTGCTGTGAGCGATCAGACAAAATTCTCCTACCATCACCAATCCTCTAAACTACGATTGTTTGCTGTGAGCGATCAGACAAAATTCTCCCACCATACCAATCCGGTGTTGGCCAGCGTATTGATGAAAACTGGCCAGACCCCAGACATGAATATGGACATGTATGAGGCCTTTGTCCTGCAGTGAACTAGGAAGGGCTGTAATGTTGTGGTTTGAGATAAATTTTATGGTCATGCAGCTCATATATCTCCTATAATAAGATAATTAACAATTGAAAATAAATAATTTTTAAAGATAGTTTTCAATTTTGAAAGAATTGGTGAATTGATTATAAAGCCTACAAGATCAATGTTAAGAAGGGAACGGACGTGAAGAGAAGAGAAGAGAAAAGATGGCTTTAAACCACAAAAATTGTTTTGGAGAATTACGAAAAGTCTTATTTAAGATTAAAGCGCCAGGAAACGTCCCACAAGGGATCTTGCCAACGTCTAAGGGACGGGGTCTTACAAAGTGATTTGTGGCGACCATTATTAAAAAAAGTCTTTTGCTTCAGGTTTTACGTTCATGTCTGGACCACTGCCCCAGAAAGGAAGGAAAATATTGCCTCGAATTGCATCTATGTTGCGTCATTATGAATGAATCTATTACATTTTTTACGAAGTTAGTTTCATTTTTAATATATATTTTTTACCATCTGTTTAATTTTTAATTTTTAATGTTTTCAACAATAAATTTCTGGATCTTTATTGCGTTACTATGAATGAATCTGTAGTACATTCTTGTTACTATGAATGAATCTGTAGTACATTCTTGTTACTATGAATGAATCTGTAGTACATTCTTGTTACTATGAATGAATCTGTAGTACATTCTTGTTACTATGAATGAATCTGTAGTACATTCTTGTTACTATGAATGAATTCTGTAGTTCTTGTAACTGTTATTGAATGACTGTAGTACACTGTTTGCGAAGTTGTTTTAATTTTTAATATATTTTCTCGCCAGTTGTTTTATTTTTACTTTTTAATGTTTTCAACAATAAATTTCTAAATCTTTATTGCGTTATTATGAATGAATTATTTGCGAAGTTATTTAATTTTTATATTTCTTTTACTTTTTTCCAATAACATTACCGATTTTCTTTTTTATATTTTCAATAATAAATTTTTAGTTCATAGTTTCGACTTTTTTTTTTTCCTAAATATATTGCCGATTTTTTTCTAATTTATTTTTCCATAATATATTTGTATTTCAAGGCTTTTTTTCCTGAATACATTGCCGATTTTTTTCCACATTTCTTAATCCTTTCAATAATAAATTTTTAAATCAACATTTAGGGTGATCTCTCTCTCTCTCTCTCTCTCTCTCTCTCTCTCTCTCTCTCTCTCTTGTAAATGTATATATATTAACATTTTGCCTACTTGAGCTGAAAGAAATAAGAGTAATTGAATTGAATTTTTAGTGAAATTGAGTAGCTTGAAATATAAAAAAACGTTATGAAATATCTCCCAAAATTTAAGTATCTGCCAACGACCAAGCCTTCATACCCTCTGTACCCAGTGTTTACCGAGCACTTATAATAGGGAGTTGAATTCACAGTCATAATTGCGAAACATCCGAGAAATAATTAAACATTAAATAGCACCGTCGCAGTACGAAGCCAGGGAGCTTAATTGTTCTACAATTGTTCTGTTAATGGGCGAGTTGTTAAATTTCCTCCCTGAGTGGGACGTTCTGATTAAGGAGGAGGAGGAGGAGGAGGAGGAGGAGGAGGAGGAGGAGGAGGAGGAGGAGGAGGAGGAGGAGGAGGAGGAGTGTAGATTCAGCACACAAGGGTAGGGGATTTTAAAGATGTGTGGGTGGCCCTGCGTCTCGTTTCTGTGTACTGTAAAGTTGTCTTGTTTGATACACGACTAAAAGAAGTAGGTCACTGTGCCGAGTACATTTGTTGTGGGACAAGTCTTTCGTTGAAGCAGTTTTGGAGGTTTTGCGTAAAGGGGGACTTACAGGATGGAGTTCTGGTTCTTCATCTGTTTTGATGCTGTTCCTGTTTTTAGAATGATATATTGTTAATTTATTCTCATCATTTATTTATTTCCTTATTTCCATTCCTCACTGGGCTATTTTTTCCCTGTTGGAGCCCTTGGGTTTATAGCATCTTGCTTTTCCAAATAGGGTTGTAGCTTGGCTAGTAATAATAATGATGCTAATAATAATACCAAGTTGAGGTGTGGATTTTTTATGTTAGTATTAATGATCCTACAGAAACCTTTACTCTATATTGAAGCTCATGTATTTTTGAACAAATTTCTGAAGTATTTACCCATACTTCCTACTGGGGAAATATCCTACCAACGCTGGCGCCCTTTCTCCTGAAAAGTTCACTCTCATTTCTCGCTGTGGTGAGCGTGAAAAGAGAATTAAATGAAACTCGCTGCGTGTGTAGTGGAGGTTGATGAAAATTGACGGTTGGGTTATATTGTGGGTAGACCCTGAGCCCGTAGACTTGAAGTTCCAGGATTGTTCTTACTTTCGAATTACTTAATCTGGTTTTAATAGCTTTTTGTGTAAGTTGGTATATTTGTTTTATCCAAGTATTTCTTACTGTTTTTTATTTTATTTATTTTATTTTTTTTTCCTCCTACGAAATTGGAAGGTTATGTTTTCGACCCTGTTTGTGTTTTTATGTTTGTCTGTTTGTGAACAGCTTCCTGGCCACAATCTTAGAGTAATGAAACTTGCAGCGATTAACTATTATGTAACAAGCTGGAATTGATTAAATTTTGGAAGGTCAAGGTCAAAGATCAAGGTCATGGTCAAGCAAAATGTCCAATTCACGCATTCAGCAATAAATTTGGACATTGTTGTCACAGAGACTACAAACTTGGTTCATATTTGAGAGTATGGAAATCCACGCCAATTAATACATGTTAAGGTCAAGGTCGAGCAAAAGGTATAGAAATAAGGTCTACACTCTGCTGAATGCCCCTCTAGTTATATTATGTTTAGGATATAACTACAAAATAAAAGGGGGAAGAAATAGCAATCAGGGTTTTTTCTCTAATACATATGCAATTTATTATGTTACATTGAAGTGTAATGAAATATTGTCCTTATTTTGCTAACTTACATTACTTCTGTTTACTTTTGTTGATTATTCTTTATCATCTTAATTTTTCAAATATGGCCATCGTCCTCCCTTCCTTATACCCTGTTTCTTTTACAATCTCTAGTGACCCATTCTGTTATTATTAATGTCCATCTATTGTCTGTCATTCTTATTATATGTTCTACCCATATACATTTCTTTTTCTTACATGTTGTTAGAATATTCTCTACTTTAGTTTGGCCTCGTATCCATGTTGCTCTTTTTTTCTCTGGCTTAGTATTAGTCCCATCATTATTCTTTCCATAGCTCTTTGAGTTGTAACTAACTTATATATTATATTTATATATACATATATATATATATATATATATAATATATATATATATGTATGTGTATATATATATATATATATATACACACACATATGTTTGTGTGTCTGTGTGTGCAATAATGTCTGTATAATAAGTATTAAAACGAATTGACGATCTTGTAAATTTTTCCTTGTTTTCATTGTTACGTGTCCCTAAAAATCAGGAACGCTGGTGCTTGTGAAAAGCAATAAGTTGCCGAGGTAATACCGTTATTTTTCCATCAGTGTTTGCGAAAATAAAAATAGGAATTTGCTCATCTTGCGAAATTTGGATATCATTTCCCTGAGAAAGGCCCGGGTACGAGGACTCAGTCCAATGGGGAAAGTTTGCTGATGAAGGATAATTTTCATAACAATCTCGAATGTTATCAAGCCGTGATTGATCCCAGCAGGCGGAGAAGATTGAGACCAGTTTGGTTATTAAGTAATAGGATTCAAACGGTAGTTTTATTTTGTCCCGTTTTCTTCATTTCCCAATACTGAGATCCCGTTTTCTTTGTCATTCCCCAGTACTTTGGCCCGTTTTCTTTGTCATTCCCAATACTTTGGTCCCGTTTTCTTTTTACTGTCCAGGAGATTGTCAATTCCCTATCCTGGACTTGGCCATCTTTCCTGGATCACTGCAACTACCTAATCCTGGAAGGTTAACTGAAAATTGGAAGGTTAATATCCTCCCCATATAATAAAGAGCATATATATTTCCGGTCACGCTAAGTGGCATTGCCACACGTATAACTATTTGGTCTCTCCGCGCCTCTCGCGTATGTGGATAGTGGGTAGTCATACCCTGATGAGAGGGAGTTACCACGTAAGGTTCACTGGGAAAAAACAACTGCCTTGTTGTAGTTAGGACAGAGGGCGGGGTGGAACCGTTAAATCTGTGTGTGCATATGAATCTAGATATTTAGCCGTCACTTTTGACAGGTTGCATACACTAATTTGGGCATATATATATTTATGTGTATACAGTATATATATATATATATATATATGCACATACACATATTACATTAGGACAGGTTACATAGGATTTTGTAGGAAATTTATTCAATAGCGAGGTTTTCAGTTGCTTTGCTAAGTCCATCATTCTTTACAAAAGAACTTTCTCTCTAAATCTGGTATCTACTTTGTGACATTGACTCCTGGTGTTTGATTGATTAGTGATGGTGGATGCTATAATCTTCCCCCACGTATAGGAGAGAACCTTTATGCAACAAAGGTGGCCCATTGTTGGGTACACAATGACGAAAATATCTCGTGGTGTATAGAATAGAATCCAGTAAGCCGACTAGACAGGTGTTTCGTGCTCTATTCATCTTATGAGTAAGGATCATCCAGTTTTACATGCGTGTATTTGTTCTATGTATGATAAAGAATTTCATCAATATCTTTCTCTTATCAGTTTAGTGTATATATATATATATATATATATATATGTGTGTGTGTGTGTGTGTGTGTGTGTGTGGGAGAGTGAGTGTGTGTGTAGACGATCTATCGCTGAAGCGTGTGATGTATATGTTTTGTCACTAATCTTCATCATAAAAATAAACTTTTAACAATTCGAAAGCACTTGGGCAAAATTTTAGTTTTTCTGATCCTTCCTCCAGCTTAGTGACAAATATATATATATATATATATATATATATTATATATATATGTATATATATATATATATATATATATATATCGTTGCGAATGTCCTGAATAATTACAAGGGAGATTTTATTATTAATAACCAGGTTAATCAGCCTAATTACGGCCCTGTAATCGCCATGTATACAACATTTTTATCAGACAGACATTAATTAAATGTCATGTGATGGTTATTTGAATAGTACACATGAAACTTCATGTAATTTTTATGAATAATTTTTTTTTTCAATTTTTCATGGTATGAAAAAAAATTTTGCTTTTTGAGTTTTTTCATATGAAAAAAAACTGGTTTTGACCTTTTTTTCATATGAAAAAAATACTGCTTATGACTTTTTTTCCATATGAAAGAAATACTGCTTTTGACTGTATTCATATTAGGAAAATACTGCTTTTGACTTTTTTTCTTATGAAAAAAATACTGCCTTTTGACTTTATCATGATATGAAAAAAATACTGACAATGTTTCTTTTTCTCTGCTTTTTCGTTTTTCTCGATACCTATAAAACGAATTTCATTATAGCATGTGAGCGAGAGTTTTCCTTCTCTTTTGTGGGCAGAATAACAAAGTTTTGACAGAATAATAACCACAAGTTTTCCGTTTGCTAAGCAACTTTGGGTGACTTTGGATCCCTTACGTTGAATGGTGTATCAAATTTGGTGAAAACTTATTTCAAACTTAGGTTTGGAAGTTGAAGATCGGACAGTGGTTTTATGTCTTAAGTTTTTGTGTATATATTCGTAAGAAACACATCGGAATAGACGTTTCACTGTGTTTTGATGTAAGTTTAAATCGTTATGTTTTCATCTTTTTTAAATATTGCTAGTTTAGAAAATAAAATATGTAAAAGAATCTTTTTGAAATGGCATATATACATTCGCCCATTTGTCCGTATGCTTTACAGTATAGCTTACCTTCAAAGAGAAGCATTTAGGAATATATTTCTCCAGTTTTATTCCTATTTACTATATATCCTAAGCATATTCTGATACGTATGTTAGCGCAAGGATGTATATGTATGTATGTATATATACATATATTATTATTATTATTATTATTATTATTATTAGCTAAGCTACAACCGTAGTTGGAAAAGCAGGATGCTATCAGGCCAAGTGCTCCAACAGGGAAAAATAGCCTAGTGAGGAAAGGAAATAAGGATATATATATATATATATATATATGTATATAAATATATATATATATATATCTGTTTGTGTGTATGTATATATATGTATATATATATATATATATATATATACATGTATACACACACATATATATATATATATATATATATATAAAATTCTGACACGAATCCTTACCACGTCCCAAATAATAGGAGATTACTCTAAGCGTCAGCTTCTTGACCAGAGAACCCCCCCCCCCCCTCCCCGACAGACCATAATCCAAACCCTCTTAGGTTAGAGTTGTCTTGCTTGAGGATACACCTAGGCACACTATTCAAACTGCTTTATTTCCCTCCACAATGGGGTATTTTCCTTTTTGGAGCCTTAAGGCTTTTTCAACTTGGGTAATAGCATAGTTAGTTTAAAGTTTTAAAGGCCACTCATGAAGGGCAGAGGCAAGGGACAGTGACATTGCCCTATCAAGCAGGACAATGCCCTAGAGACTGACCACATGATCAGCGCCCACGGCCCCTCTCCACCCAATCTAGTACCTATTGTCTCCCCGTAACCCCCCAAACTTAGCCCGCAAGGTTGGTGAGGTCGCAGTTACCAAAGGAACTAACGAGTTTCTGCGGAACTTGAATTCCAGCCTGGTATTCTCCGGTCAGGGACGTTACCACATAGGCCACCACAACCCTTGAATAGTAATAAAGAGCAAATGAAAATAAGTATGGTTTTTCTGGAGATATATCGATAAGCAAAACATTTGGAATAAATTACTGTTATTCCATAGACATAAAACTGTTGAAGTCTTGGAGCAGCAATTGCTGTTATCATTGAATCAATTACTTAAATGGAAAAAGAAAGACAAGACTAAATTTACGTGTATTTGAAATCATTAAGATTTTAAATTTTAAATTACAACTAGCAATTATGAGTTATGATAAACCGATGATGCAACATGAATTTTAATAGTCACAGACTCGCGTATTACCTTGACTCTTTAAGAAAGCCAATATCTTAAGAACGGTGACCGAAATAGTTTGTGTAGAAAATGTTAAGCTCTCTCGTTTATTTGGAAGAAAGGAGTTTGTTATATGGATTCAATCTTACAGTTATAATGATTTCGTAAGAAAGATTATAAACGTTGAGTATTTAAATGACATACCTGCAGTTAAGGTCACTTTTGCTCACAACAACACAATTAACATTATGATGAATAAGAATAAATTGATGAAATTTATATACAGCCGTATAAGTAATGTGAACATTTAACAACACCTCTGCGGCAATACTAAAAACAAACTGAAATGCATTTATTCTTCTTTAGGAGAGAGAGAAAAAAACTGGAGTGGACTCATTAGAGAGAGAGAGAGAGAGAGAGAGAGAGAGAGAGAGAGAGAGAGAGAGAGAGACTGGAATTACAATGAGGACCAGAAAATGTTGCCTGTTACAATATCAAGAAGGGAAAGAAGTGAAAAAAGAAAACTCTGCCCATTCAAGCTGGAATTTCTCAGTTTGCACTTAGAGATATTTAAACGTGAAGCCACGTTTCTACCCGAAGGGATTTTTTGCACAATGTGCCAGTTGCACTCTTAAGAAAATAGCCGGTATTGAGCGAATGCGTTCTTTCCTGGCTTTACGATTAAGGTTTTTACTATATTTTAAAAACCCTGGGTTATATATTTGGGATTTTTAAGTATATATAACTAATATACTTTTTCTCAGTTGGGCTTATATATATGGGATTTTAAGTAAGATTTTTTAACTAACATACTCTTTTTAAGTGGAGATACCTTATCGTAGTGAAAAGGTGTGGGTGAGCTGTACTAGTCAGGGCCATCCATACTTATTTGGTTTGCTGTTAAGGATCAGGTAAAGTCTCCCACCATCACCAGTTCGCGGTGGCCACTGTGGTGACGTAAACTGGCTAAACCCCAAACGTGAATGACATTTCTGAGGCCTTTGGCCTGTAGTGGACAAGAAAAGGATGCACTTGAATTTTTTTGTAGCTAATGGATACAAAATCTATGATTTTGATGAATTTATATCCGTAAAAACATAAACAATTTTAAATGGCCAATTTTCAGCACTTAATTATATTTTGAAGAAATTGCGAGCATTAATACCATTGAATTTGATTCAAATGTAAATCAACTGAAGTTGAAAAAAGAAATAATTTCTATTACTGCTCAATTATTAATGATTTAATTGAAGAAGTAATTTCCTTTGTTTCTCTGACTATTGTTGTTAAAGAATTGTCCTTGGTGGTTTATTTTAATGAATTTCTGATTCTTTTATTTCTTTTTTAAAAAACGATAATTTCTAAGAAAAATCTTATCATTTGAGTAATTATATATATTCATGCATACATACATACATCCATGCACATATGTATTGGCGGGGATATCTTAACGTGGTGAAATGAATTTTGTATCGCCATGATCAGCTAAACTGTATTAGTCAGGGCTACCCATACCAAATTGGTTTTCTGTGAACTATCAGACTGAAGTCTCCTACCATCCCCAATCTGCAGTGGCCAGCAGGGTGATGTGAACTTGCCAAATCCCAGACATGAATAAAGATATGTCTGAAGCCTTTGTCCTTCAGGGAACTGGAAACGCCTGCATTGGTTGTTTTACACACACACACACACACACACACATATATATATATATATATATATATATAAGCTTGTGTGCGCTTATGTGATCCCAATACGTTTATGTATTTATGAATGTCAACTGTGTATGTTTATGCTTACGTGTGCTTGTTAATATTTGTAGTTAGTTCTGACATAAAATGAGAAAACACGATTTTTTTCCTGGATTCGTCTGATTAAAATGATGCTCTCAGACGTCACCTTTTGTTGAAAGCGTTCTTGCTATTCATGCTGTCTTTCGTATATTCTCGATTTAAAAAATAAATTACCATCTCTCTCCTGTTCGCCTTGTTGGTAAAATAATACTTGAACTATATACACATGACATTTGGTTTGATCTAGAAAGCAAGCTTT
>NC_090747.1:100805295-100810295 GCF_036898095.1 Palaemon carinicauda | reverse complement strand
GTAAGCCAAGGCTACATAACTGAATTTGCCCTGTATCTCTCCCTACATTTTTCCTACAGCGAGAAGGACAAGCCACCTGGCCTAGACAAAACGAGTAAGCTCAGTAGAGCCAGAAGTGAGCAAGAGTGGACCAATCTTAGAGTCGCCATGGCTTGGTATTCGCGCCTGCGTCGCATCAGGAGGTAGAAAGACAGACAGTCAACCCTGTTCAAGGGACAGAGACAAGTGGTTCCTCTATATATACATACACACGCACACACACATCCGCACAGCTACACGATGTGGCTTCTCAAGTCTTTCTCTCTCCTTGAAGTTGATTTTATAATTGTCTTTAAATTATAGATTGAATTAAAAGTTTATAAGTATTTTTTCCCTATTCTTGCCTAATCGTTAATTTTTCAATGGGGTTCAATAACTTTTTGGGGGAATTAATTTTCATTTGCAAAATGCAAAATTAATTAATTAAAATATATTAGAGATGGAAATGGAGACTTGTTATGAATATAGAAACATGTGTATAAAAAAACAAAGAGAGATAGACTTGCATGAAGGCACATGACCTATTGAAAAAAAAGTGATGAAAAATATTAGAGGTGTAGAGTCCTGCTTGTTTTTTATTAGCGATTTTAAGGGGAATCGGCCAATGTATACTCCACTCTGGCTTTACTAAGTTTATTCATTTGAGAAATATTGGAATTTGACGGTTTACTAAAGATATTGGAATTTGGCGTTATTCAGTTGGTTAGGGTTTGAATTAGTATAGTGTTGTTAGATACACATGAAGTTTCTTGTTAATTTATTGGGATATATCGTCAGTAATCTACTATCTGTTGGTAATTACCATATAGTTAATCTTTATATATCTGAATTAATTGATTTTTATGTTTATTCATGTTTAAAGAAAGCTTTTTGTGAGGCTTATCGGTAATCAAAAGTATTTAAGGCTGTTGTGACCAGTTTCTATTTAAGAAAGTTAGAGGTGAGATGCATAAACGAAGAGATGCAGAGCAAGACATTAACCTTCCATCAGGATATGAAACGATTGCCCCCCCCCCTTTTTTTTTTGTAGTGAAATGTGGGTAGCAAATACCGTAGACTTATTTTTTTAAAGGGTTTTTTATATGAAACGATTGACCCGGGTAGTGAAATGTGGGTAGCAAATACCGTAGACTTATTTATTTAGTGTTTTGAATACATTTGAGAATTTTCGGTGTACTCAATATGTTTTTGTAGGTATGCGATAGCCAAACCTCTATAAATAATTTAGATTTTATAGATCCTCTCTCTCTCTCTCTCTCTCTCTCTCTCTCTCTCTCTCTCTCTCTCTCTCTCTCTCTCTCTCTCTCTCTCATTTTGTTTACCTACCTCTTGAGATCAGAAATGAATTAAGATATAATTTTTCTAAGTCTTCTGTTTAGTTTTTGTCAGATTGAGAGTTTGATATGCATAATAATTTTATGTGTAGGAAAGTGATAGGGCAAAATGGACTGACTAAAAAAATCAAATTCCAATAATTTAACAAAGCCAGTTTCCAATATATTCAGTTAAGATTGTAATTTGTTTTCCAATTGTTTTAATGGGATTTTATTTTTAAAAATATCTTTGAGGGAGGAGTAAGTCATTGGCCTGAACTCTTACAATACAGGACGTTCGCCATTTAATATTAGGTTGTATAGTTATGAGAAACACTTTGGTCTTGCTGTAAATGTCCGGCTTCTTGCAGTATGGCTTTGTCAAGTATTGGCACTCATCGTCTCTCTACACACACACTCACACTTACACATTGCTATCATACATACACTCCTCCTCCTCCTATGCCGTGTTGATGTTTTATCTATAGCTTATGGTATTGGCGAATTATACATACAGTAACGTGCACATTCCGTACTCTTGTTCAGAGATAATTAGTAGAGGAAAAAAAGACCTGGTTACTATGAACTACCTTTTTTTTTTTATTTGGGTCCGTGTGTCTGTATGGACAGGTAGTGCCGTTCATATTACAATGGTCTTGCTTTCAGTGAGTTTGTCGTGGATAGATTTTATTCGTAGAAGAACATGTCTCGCTCTTCGAGTCTTTCTCTGTTACGCTCTCTGGGTTAATTATTGCCTTTTATGCATTCGTGGTGGCTTTCCTATCTTGGTTTTTTTTTTTTTTTTTTTGGATAAGCGAACTTTTTGTTTTGTATTTACTTCAGTTAATTGATGGAAATATAGATTTAATACTTTTTTTACAACTAGTCTTTATCTTAAACAAAAATCTTGGAATTTTAGTATTATAAACACAATTCTGCTTTTAAGAAGTATATCGTTATTTTAAAAAATCAATTTGTTATTAAGTTGATCTCTCATCATTGCCTTTTCATGATTTTAAATCAAGTGAAAAAGGCTATGTGAGCATCCATACCCTGATGACGCAATAGATATTTTGGTGTAATATTTTACAGTAACAATCCAAAACTCTACACAGTTTATAGTAAAATAACACTCATCAAATCTGACATAAGGAAAATAATATTGTTTCTATAGATTCTAGTTTTCTAGGTTTTGTATATAATTTTAAAAAATCAAGTCAATATAAATATCATTATGGTTGAAATATTCCATTTGAAACTTTTTTTTCGTTTACCATTAGTTTTCCAAATTTCTTGTTTGATGTGTTTTAAAGTATTATTTCACAATGTCCTTTTTGAAAAGCCACTACAGCATAGTTATTTTACCAAACTCTACTTAGTCAAGTGTGATATTAGAGAGCCTGACAGAAACAGACCAATCATGACGAGTGAGAGATGTGAAGTTGGTCGTGCAAAGTATTACCTAAGTTGGACGTGCTAAGTAAAAACTTTAAAAAGAAAAAAAAAACTCCTTACCACGTAGATGTCATCTATTGCTAACCTGGCAATAATATAGGAGTATAGATATAGCTTTGCTGAAGTAATATTAAACAGTTTTCAGTGTTAGATACTCCGCAGGTAGACATCCTTCCATGGCTTTTTATCACAGGTAACATTGGTTATTGCCAAAGTAGACACTTGTGCACTGATGTATTGAAATGGTTTCAGACTCACCTCTCCAGTTCCACTGTCTCCCTTGCTTTCAGTGACAACATTGTTCAGCCCACTTTATTTCATTTATTTTTTTGGGTCGTCTTTGCAACTTCTCTGACATACAGACAAGCAGATAAAAGGTATAATCATTTAATTTAATTTTTTGGTCAATTTTGCAATTTCTCAAAGAAGCAGACGGACAATAGAAGGTATGATAAATTTCTTTTCATTTTTTTGGTAATTTTTGCACCTTCCTGGACAGACAGAGGGTACAACTGCTTCATATTTTGGGGTATTTTTTGCAGACAGACAGACAAACGGTATAATGACATTTAAATTTTTGGTAATTTTGCAACTTTCCAGACAGACAGAAGATATAATCACTTATGGTAATTTTTGCAGACACACAATAGACAGACAGACAGGCAGTCTAGTAGGTTAACTGCTTTATTGAAACGTTTGTTATTGTAAGGCTGTTGTAAGTAGTTAACTAAACAGTCTCAAATGACCAAGAATTAGATATTGGACGAAATGTTTTGTAGACGACTATTTATACACAACGGAGTTGCTTTGAAATTGTAAATATATGTTATGTTCTCAAGAGGCCTCCCTTTTTCATTGTTAATCTCTTACTAACAAATTCCTGATCTCTATCTATAATTCTTATACGTCAGTGCACTTGTTTACTTCACATTGGTTATGTTTGATACCAGTCTTAATGTACATAGTTATTGCATTGGCAGAATGTAAAATCTTCTCTAACATCGAACATAACCAATGTTCCGTATGAACGTTCTTCCCCTACTAGTTGGCATTGATCCCCGAAATCATATTTTACCTTAGGTAGATCATCATTGTCACTTTGTGCTCGGCTATCTCAGAGAAACTCTCAATCAAGAAAATTTACCCTTCCCTTCTTTGACACATAAGTAATCCTTTCTTGAATTGGTCTTTGGCTATAGAGAATAGCTTGTAATGTTTTGAGAGAAGTTTTGAGAATGAAAGGAAAATAGTCATTCAGGAGGTGATATAAAAGAAGTCATATTGGGGTCTGAATTACAGGTTCGAGGGAAATGTTTTTAAACAGTTTTGTTATATATTTAAACATTTAATTCACAAACGTTACGATGTTTCCTCTGAGTAGCTTGCAAGGTATAGCAGACATTTTCAAAACTAGATAACTAGCACCATGTTATGTTCACTTATGTCTCTCTATCTCTCTCTCTCTCTCTCTCTCTCTCTCTCTCTCTCTCTCTCTCTCTCTCTCTCTCTCTCTCTCTCTCATCACATATGTAATTTCACTACTCTAACACTTTGGGGGAAAAAATATCAAAATTTGTTTTCAGTAGTCTTAACTTGACTCCATTTCTTCAGAAAGTAATAAACACATGATGACAAGTTTTATCTGTTTTGAGAATGTCTGTTGTAAGAGTCAATAGAACGCTTGTAGCTTTCACGAAGGCAGATTATTTTTTTTTAAGTCAGTCTTGAGTTTCCGAAACATTAAAAAGATTATTAAGATTTTCCCATATTTTATTTTGTTGATTACTTTGATTTTTCTATAATTTTATTACTTATTTATTATTATTTGTGTAAGTGATTATTTTTATCAGCTTGTTTACTCTTCATAATTTAGATGGATTTCTTTATAGATTTCTCGTTGTTTTCTTATGATTGAATTTTGTTATTGTCTCCTTCGGTATTTGTTATCTTGTTTTAAGCAAATGGATATCTGTTTTATTTATACGTCGTGTGTACCCAGTATAAATTTTATTTAATTTTGAGAAATTTAGGGATTTACAGATTTTATTTTGAATATTTTATTTTTGACGTATAATTTTATATTTTTATTATTACTATTATTATTATTATTATTATTATTATTATTATTATTATTTTTATGATCATTACTATTATTATTATTATTATTATTATTATTATTATTATTATTGGTAG
>NC_090747.1:100790295-100800295 GCF_036898095.1 Palaemon carinicauda | reverse complement strand
TAATATAATTCCGTATCCATTATCCCATGGACGTCCAGTTATATCTGAAGTGCAATAATTTGCAATATTTTTTCTCTTGCTCTACAACTTTACAACAAAAGAAAAACGTAACTTCGCCTCAGTATTTAATATTTTTTTCAAGGAAGTTCAACGCCTCCCGTGCAGTTTTACCGCGCGGTATTTTTCCCCGCTATTTCATTACCGTTCCCTGGGCGTTATCTCGTCGTTTTGCCACAACCAGCAGCTGGGTGAACTACAGCTTCCTGCGAACAAAACAATTTTTACCCCCCCCCCAGGGGCTTCTTCCTTCGGCTTTCTGAAATTAAAGAGACTTCGGAGGTCTTCTGAAGACAAAAGGTTCCGTGAACTTGTTACATTGTTCCTCTCTGGTCCATTTCATTCTCTCTCTCTCTCTCTCTCTCTCTCTCTCTCTCTCTCTCTCATGCCTTGTAAAAAGATACACACATGGGTATATAGGTGTATATGTTAGATTGTCTATATATATGTGTGTATATATATATATATATATATATATATATATATATATGTATATATATATATGTATACTTTATGTTATTGTCTATGTTTATAAAGGCATAAAGTATATTAAATTACATACTAATGTAAACAAGCATAGCTTATTAATCATATATGTATATTCATTTATTGCCCAAACACTCGGGACCTACGTTGCACTTTCTACTTCCATTAGGCATTTCACTCCCAATTATCAGCAGTCGAGTTATTACCAAGTACGAAATGTATTGCTAATACAATCACAATAACAACTACTGTCTCTCGAGGTTTGATTGTGCGTCCCCCCCCCCTTTTTTTTTTAATCTGTGAAGACGGGCATTGAGAAATGCACCTGCCTGGAAAAATATCCCATTATTTAAATGAAATAAATAAGCTTTATGTGAAGTAATGAATGATTCATACAGAATATTTTAAGATAACTAACAGTGCTAAAATAGATCTATGATATATAATATAAACTTGAACATTTGCCGTAAAAAAACGGTAGAAACCTTGGAATAAATGTTGAGTATAATTACGGTCGCCTGTATTCTATTGAAATACGGGTGAGAACAGTTATGTTTTTACGGTGAATATCCGATTAAAATTACGATTGTTTTAACAGTGAGAAGAGAGACACTCGTCAATTTGTTCAACGTAAAAACAATCGTTGCAAGTTTGATTGTGTGGCCGAATGTACCCTCAAGCAAAGTACTCTTACCCAAGACAATGGAAGTCCATGGTACAGAGGCTATGCCTCTACCCAAGACTAGAGAACAATGGTTTGATTTTGGAGTGTCCTGCTCCTAGAAGAGCTGCTTACCATACTTAAAGAGTCTCTTCTACCCTTACCAAGAGGAAAGTAGACCCTGGACAATTACAGTGCAGTAGTTATCCCCTTTGGTGAAGAAGAATTGTTAGGTAATCTCAGTGTTGTCAGGTATATGAGGAGAGAGGAGAATCTGTGAAGAATAGGCCAGACTATTCGGTGTATGTGTAGGCAAAGGGCAAGTGAACCGTAAACTGAGAGAAGGATCCAATGTAGTACTGTCTAGCCAGTCATTGGACCCCATACCTCTCTAGTGGTAGTATCTCAACGGGTGGCGGGTTCCCTGGCCAACCTACTACCCACAGTATTTGATCCTCTTCAATTTTATGAATATATAACTTCGTAAAGTTTAAGCGTGCAGGGAATATCCTTACAGATGCTGTTGTATCATATGTTGGTATCCAGATTTTCACTGACAAGGCTTGTGATTTATAGCTGTGCTAAATGGACATGTGTGACAGAGGTGTCTGTCCCAGATTACGATGAACGCTGACATTTACGTATTCTAATGAATATTCCGTAAGCAGAAAAATAAATGGCAACCAGATGAAAAGATTAACTGTTCATTTATTACAGCTCACCACTTATTTAATTATTACACGATCGTTACTTATTAGCCTTCAATTATAGGCTAATTAAATAGACATTATACATCTCACTCTATCAGGCGAGTTTATATGATAATCATGTCTTGTTTTAAGTGTTTTTTTTTTTTTTTTTTTTTTTTTTTTTTTTTTTTTTTTTTTTTTTTAACTATAAGCGCTGTATAGACAACAATACATGGTTGTATGATTGTGGTGGACTATTCGAAACGTCCCTGCTTGGAGATAGCCGGACTAGGGTTCGAGCCCCGCTCAAGTTCGATATTTTCTTGTAGTGTCTGCAACCTGACCATCCATGTGCGTTAAGGATAGGGGATTTGATGGAGCATATAGTTCTACCTGCTGAGTCATCAGCAGCCATTGTCTGGTCCTCCCTGGGGTGGAGAGAGGACTTGGGCGCTAATCATATGTATGTATAGTCAGTTCCTAGGACATTGTCAGCGTCCTATGCCCCTGCCATTCATGAGCGGCCCTTTAAACCCTTCAGGTAAATATTTTCCAATAAAGATATTATCCAGATCTCATAACAATTCCCTCAAATGCTCAAAGTTTCATCGACCTGAACTTTCAGAAGAAATTAATGAGAGAATATTATTGATAGCCCGTCTGATTTACCGGACTTCCGGAACGGGAGGGCATTGTCTGTATTCCCTCATTAGAATGATTGAACGGGGGATAAATCCTGGAATCTGGAATCCTGGAATCTGGAATCCTGGAATTTTTGAGCTGGAATCTCAATTTGGCATTTTAGCGCGAATATTTTCCGCAACTTTTTTTTCACTACTTAGCCATCTTTTATACGTCTCTTCTCTCTTTCATCAATTTTCCAATCATATTTTTTTTTATTTTTCCTTTTGCAGTATAACTAGTGCGATTTCACCCAGTAGAATTTGGGGACTATGGCATTATAAGATTCAACATTGAGCCATTATTATTATTATTATTATTATTATTATTATTATTATTATTATTATCATTATTATTTATTTTATTATTATTATTTTTATATTATTATTATTATTAATTATTTATTATTATTATTATTATTTTTACTATTATTATTATCATTATTATTATTATTATTATTTATTTTATTATTATTATTATTTTTATATTTTTATTATTATTATTATTATTGTTATTATTATTATTATTGTTATTATTATTATTATTATTAATATTATTATTATCTAAACTACAACCTTAGGAGCAAAATCAGGATACTATAAGCCCAAGGGCTCATACAGGGAAAAAATATCACAGTGAGATTAGGAAATACGGAAACGAATAAACTGCATGAGAAGTAATGAACAATCGTTATTTATTGCTGACTTATTTGAGAATTTAGCTACACTATATACTAATATTATAAAGAATATATTCATTATTCCGATTTATTTCACTTTGCATACGAACATACGAACTGAAGCAAGTAATGTACACTTAAAAGTGTGCATTAAAAACACGGGAAATGTCCAGGATTTGTACCCTTTTAAAAAACGGTTATATTGACGTAAAAGAGTGATATTACGGTGAGCCACCCGTAAAAGATAATAACCAAGTAAGGTAAAATTACGGTCGCCTGTATTTTACTGAAATACGGTTGAGAACAGTATATTAGCTGCATAATGTATATAATATTATATACCGTAGATACATGATATATGTTAAGTGCCCGTGGTTACATATCTGTATAATGTATAAGAATATTTAGTATGTGTTATTTTTACCGAGAATTTCTGATTAAAAATTTTCTAAGAGTGTAACTCAGTGGTTCCCAACCTTTTTTCTGTCATTTCCCCTCTGCACCCAGTTCAACCATCCAGATTTCCCCCTTCATGCCCCGCCCAGCCCTCATGCCCACTCGCCTGCCTCAGAAATGGGCATGATATTCCAATTCTCCCCTTGAATATCATGTCAGTGAGAAATGATATGATCATATCACAATTGAATGGCTAACAACAAATTACCGCACGTACTATGTGGACATTTTCCGCTTGTTTTAGTTAGTAGGTAGTGTAATTATTTCCTCCCTGGGAGCTTCAAATTTCCCCCCACGGGGAAATTTCTCCCAGGTTGGGAACCACTGGTGTAAGTGATGGCATGGATACTAAGGTCCATATTTAAAACGCACAAATGCATACACACACACTAACATATTTCATTTTGCTCACCTGACAAATTTTAATCCGAGTGGATCTGCATGTGTTTGCTCCCTTCTACGGCTGCCCTTTTGCAGTGTGTATGAGCACGACTTCAATTAGTTGCTTCTTGGGTGCCCAGAGAGATGGTAGTGCCGGTTCTTTCGTATATTTGTCATTAATAAACTCTGCTGTAGTTGAAGAGAACTCAGAGTGTTGATGGAGACCTTCGTGGTATATTTGAGAGGCGCGACTGGGCATTTATTATTATTATTATTATTATTATTATTATTATTATTATTATTACTATTATTATTATTATTATTATTATTATTATTATTATTATTATTATTATTATTATTATTACTTCCTAAGCTACAGCCCTAGTTGGAAAAGCAGGATGCTATAAGCCCAGTGACCCCAACTGGGAAAATAGTCCATTGAGAAAAGGAAACAAGGCAAAATCTAATATTTTAAGGACAGCAGCAGTATTGAAATGAATATTTTCTATATAAATCATAAAAACCTTAACAAAACAAGAGGTAGAGAAATAGGGTAGAATAGCGTGCCCGAGTGTACCCTCAAGCCAGAGAAATCTACCCCAAGACAGTGTAAGACCATGGTACAGGGGATAGGGCACTACCCAAAACTAGAGAACAATAGTTCTTTCGTATATTTGTTATTAATAAACTCAGCTGGAGTTGAAGATAACTCGAGTGTAGATTCAGACCTTCGGGATAGTCTTCAAAAGTGCGACTTAGCATTTTAAGAAATGAAATGCTCAAAAGATTGTCTTTTGGGGGGAAATTATTTTTTTTTAGAATTTAGATTGTCTTTTTTTCTGGGTGTTTTTTTTTTTTTTTTTTTTTTTTTTAATTAAAGAGTATTAAATTCACAACTTTCACGATATTTTCTATATGTTTCGTGTCTACGACTTGGCATTTTAAGAAAGGAAATGTTAAAAAGGATGACCTTAGGAAATGTTAAATAGTGACCCCCTTTTTTATATTTTTCCATTTAGATTACGACTTTTGTATGTTTTTTTTTTTTTTTATAATTTATAGAGTATTAAATTCACATATTTTAAGTCAGTGTCGTATGTTTATCGTGTCTGAATAGATTAATTATTTTACGATTGGTGAATTCATATTAGACTCAAAAGTAGGAGGATTTTTTTATTCACACTTGTCGTATCATAATATCTTGTCCCCATCATTTTACGAAATATTCATAAACATAAGGAACTTTTGCAATGTTTGTCTTCAAAAATCATTTATTTATTTGAAGTCTTTAAGCTCCATTGTTTTGCTATTATAGCCATTTGTCCGAGGCAGATACAGGATTTTTGCTGCAACGCAAGATGCAAATTTATTTAATGAAGTGTAATAATTGGTTGATGAAAATTTTATAATTTCGGGATATGCTGAATATTGTCAAATATTGCTTTTATGTTTGCAATTATAGAACTGGTTTGTTGAACAATATATTCGTATGATTTATTTTGAAGAATTTCTTTTTTTAAGGATGATTATAATTGCAATTAATTAACTAACGTTGCTATTCGATGCGGGATTCCAAAGAAGTGACTTATTATTATTATTATTATTATTATTATTATTACTATTATTATTATTATTGATATATATATATATATATATATATATATATATATATATATATATATATATATGTTTGTTTGTGTGTGTCTGTTTGTGTGTATATATGTGTGTGTATATATATATATATATATATATATATATATGTGTGTGTGTGTGTGTGTGTGTGTGTATTTATGAAATTCTTATATACTTTATAGTGTATATTATACTTTCTAATGCTACCATTGTATTACTGCACTGCAAGGCCTCTGTAAAGCAAGCCAGGAATATTTTTTTATTCGAAATTAATATACTTTTGTACAATCCTGCCTGGTTATTTAAATAATTATGCACTTCACAAGGAAAATTACCATGAGTCCTTTGTTTGAAAAACCGTAAATGGAAAAATAATTCTTGTTCTTACAAGCAGTGTTAACCCCTCAAAGTTTGCCGTGGTTGAACGTTTTTCTAAGAAGTGTTTCCAAACGTTTATAAGACTAAACTAAAGGGGAACGCTTTTCTAAGAAACATTTCAAACGTTTACAAGACTAAAGTAAAGGGGAATTTTATGCTAAAACACGGACGATTTCATTTTATGTTTGATATACCTATACATGAAATTTCAGTTTGGTATTTAATGGGAATATTCTCCATGTGCAAATTTTCCTGACGAAAGACTTGATTAGGTGTTTTTTTTTTTTTGTACTGTACTTTTCCAAAAATTACCTGCTTGTGCTTATCTCTCTCTCTCTCTCTCTCTCTCTCTCTCTCTCTCTCTCTCTCTCTCTCTCTCTCTCTCTCTCTCTCTCTCTCTCTCTCTCTAACACATGTCCATTTATATATATATATATATATATATATATATATATATATATATAAATCAGTATTTTATTTATTTATGAAAACAAAAGTAACAAGATGAAATTAGTCCCACATTAGAAAAATAACAAAGATGCAGCCAACGGTGAAAATAAAACTGATATCCGTTATCTACAGGCAATATTCGTATTTACCCTCTGGTTGGGCGTTCACAATGCCTCTCTTCAACCGAAAGGAATTCTTTCACAATATATGATTGATGGTGCCATAGAAATGTCCTACGCCGTGCCCTTGCCATAGAGCTCCTACCCATATTGCTATTGTTGTCTTTTTATTATTTGGTTTTGTTATTTTTCTTATTTTGATCATAATTTTTATGTTTAGTATTCGCATTATTCGTAATGAAATTATTTCCTTAGGGTTTCGGTTTTGCGAAGGTATGTATTAACCTATGTTTGTTTCCTCTGTTTGTTTGTTTATTTTGCACAACAACTATTGTACCGATTTTTACCAAACTTGGTAATCATGTTGGGTATGATCCAAGGATAAATCTGTGATATTTTTGGTAAAGTACTCTAATGTACAAGTAAGCTGCTGCAGTACACTGAAAATAATCGCAATTTTAAGTAAATGGCAATTTTTTTTTTTTTCATTGTAAACAACATAACGTAAACACTGCCAAACCAATTTCAATGAAACTTGGTAGACATGTGGGGTTTGACCCAAGGACAAATCCATTAGTTTTTTTTAAGAAAATACATCGAAGTAGAAGTATCGAGTTGAGTTAAGAGCTAAATGAGACTGCTTGGCGTGGCGAAGGGATGCTCTCCACTGTGTGCCCCTCTAGTTCATATATCTTTTTATAAACCATCCTGTTTTTATTTACTTACCTTTTGTTCATTTTTATTATTCTCCTCTTGCCCTCCTTATCCGTTGAGGGTAGCTCCCAGTCGCTATGTGACCTTTCCGGAAAACGCAACGTTAAACATTCCCTTGGGTATTAAGCGAAAGAAACCTTTTTTAGTAATTGAAAATCTCACATTACGAAGTTTGTAAATACCAGCATCTGTTCTTCGGCTGATTTTGAAACGGACGCAGGAATGAAATTGAACCTCGTTATCAGACGGAATTACGAAAAGTCATCGTAATAATCTGCCCTTGCTTAGCCGAGATTAAGGCCACACTTACGATAATGCGTTCTTAATCGGCGAGCCTAATGCCCGGTCATTATTCCGTTTTCACATGGCGTTGTTTTGGATAGGGAAGACTCGTTGAGGATGTGTATATGTGTAATATCCCAGTGCGCATGCGCCCTGTCGCCCTGGCATTGGTGTTTGAGCGTAGCCTGGGTCAGTTGCACGGATATCGTCGAGGGGGACCGATGTCGCGATGTCTCCAACAACTTTTTTTCGCTTTTGTGACCACTTTTCGTAGGAGGTGATGAACCTTTTGAGATTTCGTTGCATCGGGAAGCTCGATTTTTCAGGATTGGGACGGGGGAGAGGGAGCGGAGATCCTTGGGCGTGTCTGTAGGATACTCCTCGCTTAGATAACTCCCCCGCCTCCCACTCACGCTGCGTTTGTGATGAGAGTGACATAGTGGCGACAATGAAAAGTGTGTCATTGGTGATTTCAACTTGCTTAAGAATGATGGTCAAAAACCCGCTTAGTTCAAGTCGCTTAGGAAAAACTTATTTTATGTTAAGAAGGAAAAAAGGAAAGTGTTAAAACTTTTAAAAACTGTATAACTTGTTGATCTAATTTGCGTTATATGTTTCTCTTTTTTACTGAACCCTGTCCAGGGGATTTATATAACTACTTACCTTTTACCTTATATTTTACCTTAAAGGGTGGTTGAAATCCCCCTATCTGACCTCAAACGAATTGACTTAGCTTTGTATTTCAATTTCATATCTTTGATTATATCCTCAATTTGAGGTCCAAATGAAGTCATATTTTGCTTGATTATAAAAACTTAACATGCCCCTATCTGACCTCAAACGAATTGCCCTAGGTTTGGATTTCAATTTTATATCTTTGATTATATCCTCAATTTGAGGTCCAAATTAAGTCATATTTCGCTTAATGATGAGAACCTAAAATGCTCCTATCTTACCTCAAACGAATTGACCTAGCTTTGGATCTATTTTTTTTAATGTCTTTAATTATATCCTTAATTTGAGGTCCAAATTAAGTCATATTTTGCTTAATTATAGATCATAAAATGTCCCTATCTAACCTCAAACTAATTGCCCTAGCTTTGTACTTCAATTTTTGTTTATCTTTAATTATATCCTAAATTTGAGGTCCAAATTAAGTCATATTTTCCTTGATTATAAAAAATAAACTATTTTTTTTCATCAGTAATATGATCTTGAGTTTTATTCATGTTAAAAATCATGCGTGTCGTATGAATCTTTTTTTCCTATAAATGGTAACAGCAACGCGAGATCAGTCTCCTTTAAAGAAAGAAAGACTTATTTTCACTTATATTCAAACTCCTTATTCCTTCAAAGACTAAGCCATTGTTGTACTTAATTCATTTTATATGCGTGAAATAAATACGCTAGCTGTTATTATTCTTTTTATTATTTTCATGACATTCTCCACTTCTGAATACTATTTTTAAATTATGTTTCCTCATGAATAACAACTGATTTTTTTCTTCATTATTTTGTAGGCTACTTATTTTTATCCCTCTCTCGATTTAAATATTAATAATTCTAACGTTCTTAATTATTATTATTATGAATAGAAATCATATTATTTAAAAGTAATTATTGATACACATGACATTCTCCACATCTGAATACTATTTTTAAATTGTGTTTTCTCATAAATAACAACTGATTTTTTTCTTCATTATTTTTTAATATTCCTGTATTGTAGGCTACTTATTTTTATCCCCCTCTTGATTCAAATATTAATAATTATAAAATGCTTAATTATTATTATGAATAGAATTAATATTATTTAAAAGTAATTGTTATTTAAAAGTAATAATTGATACAAGTGAAGATGTCAATAATAGGATTACATGTCGGTGAAACTGCACTCGTTCCTACGTATCCTCTGTTAGAGATTTTTAAAATTCATCATCGTATTTTTTTCGTTTTATTTTTTTTTTTTCATAAAGATGAAAGATTCATTATCATATATTTTTTCCTTTTATATTTTTTTCATAAAGATGAAAGATTCATCATCATATTTTTTCCATTTTTTTTATTTCTTTCATTAAAAAAAAAATCACTCCATTCTGTCCGATCTGTGAACAGGTTTAAAATTCATAAGGAAAAATAGAATTATAACACATTTTAGCTTTTTCTTGATTAATGATTTTTAATTCTTCTACGCTTTCTAAACGATGTTCAATTCTTTGATTAATTAATGTCAACTGAATGATTATTATTATTATTATTATTATTATTATTATTATTATTATTGTATTTTTATTATTATTATTATTATTATTATTATCATTATTATTATCATTAT
>NC_090747.1:100777795-100785295 GCF_036898095.1 Palaemon carinicauda | reverse complement strand
TTGCTTGACTGTGACCTAGACCTTTGACATTAACCTTCCATAATGTAATCATTTCCAACTTTTTACATAACAGTTAATCCCTGCAAGTTTCATTACTCTACGTTTAAAATTGTGGCCAGGAAGCTGTTCACAAACAAGCAAACACAAACAAGGGGTAAAACATAACCTTCTTCCAACTTCGTTGGCGGTGGTAAATATTTCTGCAATGTACACGAGCTTGAAGCCCTTGAGATCACATCAATTTTATTCGATTTGCGTCCCTAAAAAAACCTTATTTTTCTCCTTTATCCGGCTTTCATTCCCATCCTTCACATCCGAAATAAAATTGGGCGGGCAGAAATCTCCAGGGAAACTGAATTTCCCCAGTACCTTTTATTCTTATCCGAACCCCCTCCCCCTCTCTTTCTTGGGGGGGGACGAGGGGGGGGGTTCTTACATTTGACCTCGCATTATCTCATTTCCTTTCTTCTTTTCCCATTTTCGTCGGATCCATCTCCGCAGATCTTCTGAGGCTGTGTCTTCAGGGACTCTGTTCCCCATTTCCTTTGTGACATAAAGTCTGCGAGTCAAGTTTTGAATGTTTTGATGTAATTTTGGAGACTTGTATTTTGTTTATTTGTTTTTTTCTTATTTTCGTCTCGGTTGAAAATGTTCGTGATTTAACACTTAATGAATTTATGTAGATCTGCGAATTTATCTGTAAATTTATCTGCTCATTTATGTTTATATATATATGCATATATATATATATATATATATATACATATATATATATATATATATATACATATATATATACATACATACATACATACATAGAGAGATAGTTAAATAATACATACACTTATTTATACACATGTATGTAAAAACCAATGATAGCAATTGAACAAACGAAAATAGTCAGCGTCCAAAATCAAATCGTCCTAATTTACATTTGAAATGTTTACTTTATTGCATTTCCGAAGTTATAAGTCGAAAATTCTCTAAAGGAATCTAGAATTGATAGAAATTCTGAGCCTACGCTCTTCCCTTTTTTCCTTTCTATCTGAGGTCCTTTGATCTTATTGAGAAAAGTACTTTAGGAGGATTCGGATGATCTCCGCATAGGTAATATAGGTTGACATCAGAGCTCTTAGCTCCTTCTCCCTCCCGTTGGTAAATAAGTTACTCCTAAAGACATGTCAATAAAATTGAAGATTCGAATATAAGTATGGGGGAACATTTATGGCCATTTATTGCTCTTCATCTTTGAAGGAGTTGGGACACTACTCTCTTACCCGTGGTGTATCTTTCCAGTGGAGTGTGTTCAGCCCCACTAAACTTCGATCTAGACTGGCACTCCTCTGTGCCATATCAAACTAATCAATTATGACAATTACATTGTAGAGTATGTAAGCTCTCTTGAATTCTACAGACCAGTTTCTTGGTAACGTTTCAGAGTATGTAAGCTCTCTTGAGTTCTACAGACCACTGGTCCCTGGACACATTCTAAAGTATGTAAGCTCGTAAGCTCTCTTGAATTCTAGAGACCAGTTTCTTGGTCACATTTCAGAGTATATGTGCTCTCTTGAGTTCTACAGACCACTGTTCCCTGGTCACATTCTAAAGTATGTAAGCTCGTAAGCTCTCTTGAATTCTACAGACCAAGCTCTCTTGAATTCTACAGACCAGGTTTCTTGGTCACATTTCAGAGTATGTAAGCTCTCTTGAATTTTACAGACCAGTTTTTGGTCACATTTCAGAGTATGTAAGCTCTCTTGAATTCTACAGACCAGTTTTTGGTCACATTTCAGAGTATGTAAGCTCTCTTGATTCTACAGACCAGTTTTTGGTCACATTTCAGAGTATGTAAGTTCTCTTGAATTCTACAGACCAGTTTTTGGTCATATTTCAGAGTATGAAAGCTCTCTTGAATTCTACAGACCAGTTGTTGGTCACATTTCAGAGTATGTAAGCTCTCTTGAATCCTACAGACCAGGTTTTGGTCACATTTCAGAGTATGTAAGCTCTCTTGAATTCTACAGACCAGTTTTTGGTCACCTTTAGAGTATGAAAGCTCTCTTGAATTCTACAGACCAGTTTTTGGTCACATTTCAGAGTATGTAAGCTCTCTTGAATCCTACAGACCAGTTTTTGGTCACATTTCAGAGTATGAAAGCTCTCTTGAATTCTATAGACCAGTTTTTGGTCACCTTTAGAGTATGAAAACTCTCTTGAATTCTACAGACCAGTTGTTGGTCACATTTCAGAGTATGAAAGCTCTCTTGAATTTTACAGACAAGTTCCTTGGTCACATTCCACAGTGAAAGCTATCCTTAAATTCTACAGTTTTTAGACACGTTTCAGTGTATGCAAGCTCTCCTGGGTTCTACAGACCAATTCCTTCGCCACACTCCAGAGTATGTAAGATCTCTTGAATTCTACGGACGGGTTTCTATATCACAGACCAATTTATGCCTAGAAATTACAGATTCAGGTATAGTCCAGTATTTACAAACCTGATTGGCTTTAGGAGTTACAAACTCATGTGTCTGAGCTGTATGTACAGACTCCTGTGTGACTGTAAGATTCTGACCATGGCGTGTCTAGCCATTACAGTTTCAATTTCCATTATTTACAAACACTAGTGAGATTAATAGTAGTATTCCCCTATTAGACTTATGCGTTTTCTTTGAATGTACACAGTAAGGTTCCTAGGAACATAAGTAAACTAATTAGAACAAGTAGAAAGAACAAACATAGATTTAAGACCTCCTTCAATGAAGATGGTCAACTTTTTATTCAAGTCTACGGACCAAGCTTTCCCTTTTTCATATCTTCAACATGAATTTATCTACAATAAATACCAGAATCACAATCATGATCTGGTTCACCTCCAAAATTTGATGAGTTTTTCCGGAACACAATAACTGTCTGTTGTTCAAATTTGGAGAGAAAATCCTGCAAGAAGTGTTGACATAATACTGTTAACAGACAAACAAACAGATAAATGAATAAATAAACAAGATGATCAGGGCATGGTTCAAGTGCTTCTTAAGTATTTAAATTCAGGTGTTCCTTATTTTTCGGCGTGAGATTCTAGTCCTGACAGTCTATCAATAATTTCTTCCGATACTGAAAGTCTTCTTGTCGACAACAAATGGCTGAGTTTTCAGTAGATTTATGGTCCATAAATTCTAAAAGTTTTTGGCAGCTGCCTCGCAGACGTCTACGTGACGAACGGAGAAAAAATATATGAGAATCCGTTTATTGGTGTCGCCAACCACCTATTTCTTAGTGGTTTAGTCAATATTATAAGTTTGGGTCATCATTAGTTGATTTGATTTCCACTAGCGAAATGTACCCAGTGGTGTCTGGCGTGCGGGTACGTATTTAATTGATCGGTTTCTTAGAATAGGTAGTAATAGATTGCAATAGAAGATGATTGATAGCACTAGGAGGTTTTGTAGTGTATAACTATCATTGTATAACTAAAGGGCAAATTAAGGTAATTTAAGACCGAAATATTGATAAATTTGATAAAGAAAAGAAAATAGAAAAAATGAATCGTGTCAGCTTGGTGTAACGCTTTAAAAATTGTGGAGAAAGAAGGTTGACATACAGACGTATATAATAGATAGATATTGATACAGTCTTTAAAGATCTCTACGAAAAGAATATCAAGAACAAAAAGAATCTCCAAAGAATCTCTCTCTCTCTCTCTCTCTCTCTCTCTCTCTCTCTCTATCTCTCTCTCTCACACAAATAGGGTTCTTATTCCAGTAACCTGGATATTTTTCTTTAGCCCTTTCTCCGAACAAAGTCTCTCTCTCTCTCTTTCTCTCTCTCTCTCTCTCTCTCTCTCTCTCTCTCTCTGAAATAGGGTTCTTATGCAAGTCACCTGGAGATTTTTATTTAGCCCTTTCTCCGAAGAAAATCTCTCTCTCTCTCTCTCTCTCTCTCTCTCTCTCTCTCTCTAATAGGGTTCTTATGTAAGTCACCTTGAGATTTTTATTTAGCCCTTTCTCCGAAGAAAATATCTCTCTCTCTCTCTCTCTCTCTCTCTCTCTCTCTCTCTCTCTCTCTGATAGGGTTCCCATGCCAGTCGCCTTGAGATTTGTGGTATAACTGTTGAAATGAGATACAGGTATCCTCACTTTACCCATAACTGTATTATCTTTATTTGTGTCCCTATGGTTTCCTATGGAAGTTTTCCGTACAGACCTCATTTATGTATGAAAAATTATTGTTATTATTATTGTTATTATTATTATTATTATTATTATTATTATTATTATTATTATTATTATTGTTGTTGTTGTTGTTGTTGTTGTTGCTGTTGTTTTCAAACCTTTATTAACTCCACTCATGTACAATTGGACACATAAATTTCTGGCATACCTCATTCTGAGGAATCACACCCTGTTTGCACCCTTACTGCGCTGTTAGTAACCATACGGATAGTATAAGGAGAGATGGCAGAGGTGGTGGGCAAGGCTATGCACAGGAATTCTCCATACAGTGAGGGTGTGAGAAAGTACAACTCCTTAGAGTAGTAAGGGCGTGACATGGTACAATTGCTTAGAGAGAGAGTGTCCATGAATTGCTGTTTTTAATTTTACATTACTTTTCGTCGTTAATTTCTCCTTTGCTCTCATAGTTCTTCTCCCTGTAAGAGAGTCTAAGCTGTCCAAATGCTCTAACTTCATCTTCTTACAGTTTTAAGATTTCATTTAAGAATTAATTAAATTCTCCTGGCGAGTCAAAGAAGCGTCTTGAAGGTGTGACTAGTCTCGTAAAACGATTTCGTTATAATGAAGAAATAGTAAAGCAATATTATTTCTAATATTTATAACAATGATAATAATAATAACAATAATGACAAAAATTATATGAAAAAATTGATGTAATATGCTCCGTTCGATTCTACTCCGGTGTCGTATGAAATTTAATTACTTTTTCAAACTTGAGCATTTAGTAATTGTATGAGGCTATGAAATGAAAGACTTTAAATGCCCTAAAATGCGTTCCAATTAACTAACTCAATTATTTTTTTTCATTTTCATATTGCTCTCATATGAATTATCTTATATTTAATTAATTACTTTTATATATTCCTATATCTGCAGCCAGAAATATTACAGTAGTCAAAAGCTTTTGGAAGTGGGAAAATTTATTTATTTGTAGTACGTCAAAGGAAATAGAATTGTTAAAGGAAATGAAAATTGTTAGTAGATAATACGCTACGAGATTTAGGGCGTAACAATTTTGAGTGGGTGGATGGATTTTCCATTATATAAAGGAAAAAGATTATTTTTTACTTTTATTTTGTATTTTTGATAGGATATCACATAGAAGGATAGACATTGTAACGGGCTGAATATATAATGCATTGTGTGTTCAGCTTGTTTAATCCTTAAAAACATATTTGTATTTATTTTCTACGTGGGATTTTTTATTTTTTTTTTCATACACATAATTTTTTTTTCATTTATTTTATACGCGTGATTTTTTATTTTTTATACACAGGATTTTTTCATTTATTCTATACACGTGAATTTTAATTTGTTTTATACACAGGTTTTTTTCATTTATTTTATACGCGTGACTTTTAATTTGTTTTATACACAGGATTTTTTATTTATTTATTTTATACGCGGGGATTTTTCCATAGAAATCCACATAAAAACTCAAAGTCTTATATAATCTTAACGAACAATATTGCGATGTTTATAATGCTAAAGGAATAGTAAATTACTTGACGCTATACATATAATGTATAGTTTACTTACATCATCTCTCTCTCTCTCTCTCTCTCTCTCTCTCTCTCTCTCTCTCTCTCTCACTAGGATTCTAAAGGTGCCCTCTTGCTCTTGAACTTGAAGCAACTTGAATTAGTGTTTAGAAGTTAATTCCAAGGCACGTTTCCCTCCTCTCTCCTGTAGAGATGCGTTTTATTATTATCATCTTTGTTTACACATTCTTCCTGGTGTTAAAAAGTTAAAGGTGTCTGGTTTGAATCCCAGTTTCATCAGGGTAGATGCTCACCAGAACGTCAGCCGTGCAAGCCAAACCTTCCACTGTTGTGCCCAACCACCGCAGTGGCCTCCCCAGTAAATAGCTTAAACTCACGGTCCCGGGCTGGGATCGATCTGCTGACATGCGAATGCTAGGCGACCGCCATGTGAATGCTAGGCGACCACCTTATCACTGTACTAGCCAGGGTGTTAAACATAATTACAGATTTTTTACCGTGGTCACCATGCCATAACCTTATGTTTATTCGTTGTTAAGTTTTCTTTCTTCATGTAGAAGGTTTAAAAGTATAAAGTCGCCCAATGAATGACAGAGGTAAGGGACAGTGACAGGGACCTAAAGACTGACCATATATGCATATGATCAGCAGCCAAGGCACCTCTCCATCAAGGTAGGACCAGGGAGGGCCAGGCAATGGTTGCTGATGACTAAGGTCTATACAGCAGGTAGCCTTAGAGCTCCCATAAACTGCCCCATCCTTAGCTCTCAAGGATAGTTAGGTTGCAGATACTGCAAAAACTTATCGACCTTGAGCTGGTTACAAGCCCCAGTTCCGCAGATCAATAGGCTGGTACTTTTCCAATATGCTACCACAACCAGATGTTACGGGGGAGACGTACTCCGTAAAGGAATGCGTTACTCAACGAGTCATAATGAATGAATGATTTAAAGTTTTCAGGCATCCTGACATCTAAAAAGCTTTTCACAAAACATATTTCGTCACGGGTTTGGTGGCCGATGTAGTAACGTCCCTGATAGGTGAACGCCAGACTGGGGTTCGAGTCCAGCTTAAACTCGTTAGTTTCTTTGGTCGCTGCAATCTCACCATCCTTGTGAGCTAAGGATGGGGGTTTTTGGAAGCATAGAGGTCTATTTGCTGCGTCATCAGCAGCCATTGCTTGGCCCTCTTTGTTCCTAGCATGGGGGCTGATTATATGTACTGTATATATGGTCAGTCTCTAGGGCATTGTCCAGCATGATAGGGTAATGTCACTGTCCCTTACCTCTGCCATTCATGAGCGGCCTTTTAACGTTTAAACCTTTACGAGGAAATCACTTCATCAATTGCTTTGATGTTTTAAGGAGACAGGAGACATAATTACTTAATTTTTCTTTTAATTTGTTGTAATAAAATTTGTTGTTATTTTATATAATACCAAGATTCAACTTTGTTTTAAATCCGTCACTTAAGGTTTTAAAGGAATTTTCATTCAAGAATCTGTGAATTGTTAATTAGGGACCATCATACGATTTAATAATCTCATCATAATTTAAAACTTTACCCATTTATGCCGAAAAAGTTCAGCTTATGCATCTCCTTAACGGTTGATTATATGAAATGTCTTAATCATTTTTGGTATGATGGAAATTTTTATGAATAATCTTTTAGTATCTCTTCGTTTCCTTTCTTCATTTAAGCTAAGACAGGAAATAACTTTAAATTGAAGTTGTTATATAGTAGCAGGGTAACCCTGCTATTTGTAT
>NC_090747.1:100775070-100777295 GCF_036898095.1 Palaemon carinicauda | reverse complement strand
TATTTTTTTTTTGAAAATGTTAATTTAAACTGTTTTGCATTTCTTATGCAGTACAAATAAGGAGGTTTTTATGGCATGCAAACAGTATTCTGTTTTCATCTCGAATCCAAAATTGAAAAGCAAATATTTTTAGTACGGTTTTTTTTTTTTTTTTATACCAGTGACTGATTTTAGCATTTGGAGGGGGGGGGGGAGTTAAGGCTACTAGCCTTATGGACTTACTGTACATTCTGATGCAGTTTGATCATATGTACATGTGATCAGCACCCAAGCCCGATAGATACGCCTTCCCCCCCCCAAAAAAAAAAAAAAAAACATTCTTAGCTAACAACAAGAAACAGTCGAGCTTGAGCGTGTCTCGAACCCAGTCTGGCAGATCGCTAGGCAAGGAGTTTTCCAATTATTATTATTATTATTATTATTATTATTATTATTATTATTGCTACCTAAGCTACAACCCTAGTTGGCAAAACAAGATACTATAAGCCCAAAGGCCCCAACAGGAAAAAAATAGCCCAGTGAGTAAAGGAAATAAATAAACGATATGAGAAATAATGAATAATTAAAACAAGATATTTTAAAAAACAGTAACAACATAAAAACATATTTCATTTAACTATAAAAAGACTTATGTCAGCCTGTTCAACATACAATCATTTGCTGCAAGTTTGAACTTCTGAAGTTCTACCGATTCAACCACCCGATGAGGAAGACCATTCCACAACCTGGTCGCAGCTGGAACAATCGTCTTACGGCCGTCGACTTATATATTTGTTGTTATATCCAATTTCCGTTTTTCGTGTACCTTGTCACCCCTCTTTGTGAATTCATGAAACAGTCGGCAGAACTTCCTCCATTTTAGGCGAAAGGAAACATTATACGTCATCCTGGAACAAACCAACGTTTTTGATGCAAGAGTTAAAGTTTTCTTCAAACAAAAAACTTCTCGAACGAAAAAGTTTTGATAATATCGGTATTCTGTCTCCGACGGTGCAAAAGCAAACTCGAATATGGAAATGAAAATCATCATGTTTGTAAAATTTCAACTCCTCAGTCTTTTAAGATTTTGTCTCTCTCTTTTGGGACGGTCTAATGTTTTTACTGAATTAACTTTGGGATAATATGGCCATAAAGATACTATAATGCTATGGATTTATAATTCTTCTTATCATTATTATTCTTACTAGTATACGCAACCCGTGAAAATTGACCAATAATCTTTAGATAGATATGAGTGCACACCCACCCCCTCTCACCAGGGTATGACTACCTCCTCCCCCCTACCCCACAAACGGGGAGAAAGGAATGTGAGACCGGAAATATATATATATATATATATATATATATATATATATATATATATATATATATATATATATATATATATATATATATATATATAACCAGATACTTGTTTTTTAATATATAGGGAAGATTGTTATTATTAGTGTTGTTGTTGTTGTTGTTGTTGCTATTGATTTTGTTGTTGTCCGTGTTTCCGTGATATATTGTTATCAGAGAGTTTATCTTATTTAGCAGATTTATATTCATTATTTAATTAATTAATTAATTCAGGTCACAAGAATTTTCAGTAATCAATACTCTTCAAATTTAATCATTTTTTCAAGGCGTAGAATTACTGAACAGATGTCAACCTCGAAAGACCTAAGGTTTCGTAAACCTCTGTTATGTCGCCCACTAATTTTAACTAAAAAATCACTTTACTCTATAAAGGGACTTCATTTCCATATCCTCGATACTCTACAAACTTAAGTGTCAGTTACTACTACCGCTATAGAGTTATTGGATCCATTGACTAGCCAGACAGTACAACATTTGATCCCTCTCTGGTTACGGCTAATTTTTTCTTTGCTTACGCATACACCAAATAGACTGGCCTGTTTTATACTGATTCTCATCTGGCCTCATCCACCTGACAACACTGAGATTACTAAACAATACTTCCTCCCTCAAGGGTTACCTACTGTAATGTAATTCTTCAGTGCGTACTTTCCTCTTGGTAAGGGTAGAAGAGACTCTTTAGCTTTGGTAAGCAGCTCTTCTAAGAGAGGGACACTAACTAATCTAACCATTGGGCTCTTTTCTCATACACCTGACAACAGTGAAATTACTTAACAATACTTCCTCTCTCAAGGGTTAATTACTGCAATGTAATTGTTCAGTGGCTACTCTCCTCTTGGTAAGGGTAGAAGAGACTCTTTAGC
>NC_090747.1:100767570-100772570 GCF_036898095.1 Palaemon carinicauda | reverse complement strand
ATACGTAAATGAAATAATTTCTTCAGTTTTTTCAAAAAAAAAAGTTTGTTTTCCAATGCAACGGGATAAAATCATATAGTTTTGAAAAAGTTCTGTCAAAATATTTACTACCAGCAAGGTTTTCATTATCTAACGTAGCCTGTCAGGGAAGCCATTTGGAATGCAAAGATATATATATATATATATATATATATATATATATATATATATATATATATATATATATGTATATATATATATATATATATATATATATATATATATATATATATATATATATATATATATATATTACTGTTCTGTGTAAGTTAAACTTTTACGCAATTCTATTCATTTTCATTATTCTATTGTGTTCTTGTGCTTATTTTTTCATTAACCCTAAGACAATTTGATGTCAAGTTTTTATTGAATCAATCCTCGATGGTTATCTATGAGACTTTGTTTTTCCTGGGGCAATAGCAAGTCTAAATTTTATCAAAATCCATTCACTTTTCCTTGAGATATTTTATTACCTCCGCCATGGAGGTTATGAAATTTCTTGCGTTTATTTATTTATCGTTTGTTAGTTTGTGAGCAGGACTACGTCAAAAATTCTTGCTGGAGTTTTATCAAATTTAAACAACGAATAGGTATTATGTTCTGGAAAAGGCTCTTCAAGTTTGGAGGTAATAGAGATAAATTTGCGAATGTGGTTATTATTGTTATTATACAGTAGATGAATTTACGGTCAACATATGAAACAGGGATATTTAGGTCCGTAGACTTTATTAAACCGTTGCTACACTTCATTGGCTGAGGTCTACAATTCTGATTACTTAGTTATTTAGTGGAATTATATATGACATATCCTTTTTTTTTGAAATATTTTGTTAATTTTTTCTCATATCGTTTATCTATTTCCTTATTTCCTTTCCTCACTGGGCTATTTTTCCATGTTGGAGCTCTTGGGCTTATAGCATCTTGCTTAGCCAACTAGGGTTGTAGCTTGGCTAGTAATAATAATAATAATAATAGATAATGATAATTGTAATGGTTTATTCATCCGCATTCAAGCGCTGTACATTTCATTAAATATTTTATCAATATTGTTGATGATATTAAGTTGAAATAATGATATGAGTTACTATATTGCTTTTAGAAATAAATAAATAATTTTATGGGTATACCTATTTTACCATTGCACAGAGGTCTAACAAAGTGTATCATACGTTTCACGAAATTTGAAATATGTAGGTTCCTTTGTCTCTCGCCTGGAGCAAAAGGATGTGATGAATGAGCATAGTCTACTCTACTGTTATAACGCCATTTCTCATTTTTCTTCCATTGTAGGCCACCTTTTATTATTGAAGAGTACGGTGTGACTATAGTCAGTGTGATGAACCTTTTTTTAGGCTAAAAAACCTATTGTTTCTTTTTAAAATGATTTTTATTGACTTGAAAATTTATTTTCTCTCTTTCGAGAAAAAAAACATGGTTTCTTTTGAAAATAATGTTTTTTTTTTCATCTTATTGACTTAAAAATTTACAACTTTCTCTCTCTCTCTCTCTCTCTCTCTCTCTCTCTCTCTCTCTCTCTCTCTCTCTCTCTCTCTTATAAGAACCCATGTATTATAAATTATTTTTTCATAGTTATTGACTTAGAAATTACAACTCTCTCTCTCTCTCTCTCTCTCTCTCTCTCTCTCTCTCTCTCTCTCTCTCTCTCTCTCTCTCTCTCTCTCTCTCTCTCTCTCTCAAAAACCGATGCTTTTTATTTTTTTTCCTTTTTACTGGCTTAGCAATTACATCTCTCTCGCTCTCTCTCTCTCTCTCTCTCTCTCTCTCTCTCTCTCTCTCTCTCTCTCTCTCTCTCTCTCTCTCTCTCTCTCTCTCTCTCTCTCTCTCTCTCATATGTACGGCCATTGTATTCGGAATAAGGAACAGTCCTCTGCCATTATTTCTAAAAAAATTCCCATTTTTTCTCTCATGTTGTTCGGGCCTTTGTGTGCAAACGCCGCAAGGTTTCATGCCCATTCACACTTCGCCCCTTTTATGGTAAAGAAATGCCTTTTACTTTGCTCCTTACTATTGTTAAGTCAGAATTTTTTAATGTAGCTAAGTTATGGATATGAAATATTCCTTCCTCACTCTCACTCTCTGGCTTTCTCTCTCATATGTATAATATATATATATATATATATATATATATATATATATATATATATATATATATATATATATGTATATATGTATGTTATATATACATATATGTATATGTATATATATATGTATTTATGTGTATATGTATATATATATATATATATATATATATATATATATATATATATATATATATACATATATTTGTATACTGTAGAAATTAGGCATGCTTAAAACTCACAGGAGCACTTGATGTGTAAATATAATAAACCACAAAAAAAAGAGGTTTAAAATACTGAGTGATCCTGATCAGTTTCATATCTAGGACATATTCAAGAGTCCTCTTGAAGATGTCATATAGACGTAACTAGTTTGGATTCACTCGGTATTTTAATTTTTCCCTTGTGGTCTATTGCATATACACAATGTATACCTCTCTCTCTCTCTCTCTCTCTCTCTCTCTCTCTCTCTCTCTCTCTCTCTCTCTCTCTCCTCTCTCTCTCTCTCTTCTCTCTCTCTCTCTCTCTCTCTCTCTCTCTCTCTCTCTCTCTCTCTATATATATATATATATATACATATATATATATTGATAAATCGATAGATAGATAGATAATGAACACATGCAATAACTTATATGCAGTAGAATCCATAAATGTATCTTTCAAGAAATTATCTACTTAGCCCTTCCATGATATCAACTTATAATGCATATCCTTAACTTCCACGAAGTCGTTTGATCTCCTTGTACCCGTTCTTGTTACTCTCCTCCCACAATATGATCGACGGGTAGGAATTAAAGGCGCCCTCCTCCATCGACGTTACCATACAGACTAGGGAACTTTGTATGTGATGTCCTGGAATTGTCATCTGTGTTGATAGCTTGTAACCTTTTCGAAGACTTTTGAAGCCTCAGTTTTTTTTTCTTTTGTAACTTGAATTTTTTTTTTAATTAAGATTTATATTTGGTTTTATATTATCAGTTTTGATATGTTATTCTGTTGCTCGGTTTATAAACAAAAAAATATCTTTTGGCTTTTTACGAGTCAGTTTACGGTATGATTTTTAATTTTGTTTTAGACATTATGACTTTGTAATGTCTTTTCAATTCCTTTAGAGATAAGATCTTATTTCCGTGTTTTTATCTCAAAGAGAATAAATCTAGTTACAATGCAACGTATCTAAAATGTAAAAAAAAAAAAAATTAATTTTTGTTATTATGTTACAGAACTTGATACTTGTCATTATTCAATAATTATATTTAGGCATGAAATCTACCTTATTATTTTATTATTATTATTATTATTATTATTATTATTATTATTATTATTGCTATTATTACTTGTATATACTTGCTAAGCTACAACCCTAGCTGGAAAAGCAGGATACTGTAAGCCCAGGGGCCCCAACAGGGAAAATAGCCCAGTGAGGAAAGTAACAAGGAAAAATAAAATATTTTAAGAACACAACATGAAAATCAATATCTCCCATATAAACTATAAAAACTTCAAAAAACAAGAGGAAGAAAAATTAGATAGAATAGTGTGACCCAGTGTATCCTCAAGCAAGATAAGTGTACCTATACTCAGATGAATTTGCTACACCTAATTCGTGTGCTATTAATCTTTCCATATACGCGACATATCATCAGTACACTACAAATGAATTTTTGACAATTGGCTGTTCAGAACCACCATGTTATATAGACAAGCACTCAATTTTTTATACCTTCATCCCTCTAAGCTGCACAACTTCTCTAACTTTGTTTTGTATTTTTTTTCGGTTATAATATATGAACAAATAATCTTGCGAACCCTCTGGATATCTTGCGATCTGATTCCATGGTCTTTTTAAAGAATTTTATAATAATAACAGTGATAGTAACAGAAAATATAAATATAATGATCATGATAGTAATTTTAGTATTGAAAATAATAATAATAATGATAATCATTACGATGAATGATAATTTCAATAATGATTAGTAAAATGTATTAAATAGTCAATATGTAAATTGATATTCGTGAGTTCACTTACAAAAGCATAAATATGATGTTTTTATTATAATGTTAATACTGAAAATAGTAATAATAATGATATTTATGACGATAATGACAATTTCAATAATAGATAATAATAATAATAATTTCATTAATAAATAGTAAAAATGATGAAATGTTCAATATGTAAATTGCCATTTGTGAGTTGTCTTAAAAAACACACGAATTTCAGCCTTATATAATTCTGTTATTGTTACTGGAATGTTAGAAATCGTGTATGAAGACCAGCGCTCGTTGTTTTAAAGCTGCATAGGAGATGTATAATCTGACGTACTTTCCGATATTTTGCTTCGAATTATTTGATGATATATAGAGCGTTTAGTGATAACTCAAAAGTGCTACCAAGGCTTCATTTATTGTTATTATTATTAATAATATTATTATTATTATTATTATTATTACATCCGCCAAAGAAGTTGGAAGGAGATTATGTTTTAGCCCCTGGTTGTTTGTTTGTGTTTGTGTATATGTGTGTGTGTTTGTTTTGTGAACAGCTTCCTGGCCACAATTTTAATCGTAGAGTAATGGAACTTGCGGACATTAACTGTTATGTAAAAAGCTTGAAATGGTTAAATTTTGGAAGGTCAAGCAAAATGTCCAATTCACGTAATCAGCCATAAGTTTGGACATCATTGTCACAGCGACTCCAAAGTTGGTTCATATTTCAGTGCATGAACATCCACGCCAATTGATACATGTTAAGGTTAAAGGTCAAGGTCGAGAAATAACCTGCCGTGGCGGATGTCTGTAATCTACTTAGTGCCTCTCGAGTTATTATTGTTGTTGTTGCTGTTGTTGTTATTA
>NC_090747.1:100742570-100762570 GCF_036898095.1 Palaemon carinicauda | reverse complement strand
TATACTAATGCAATGAACTTTAGTATCTAATTAAAATACTTTCTAATTCTCTTTTTTTTTTCCGAAAATTATTTTATAATAATCAAATTTGTCTGTCTTTATGACCCACTATTATTCCACCCTTAATTTTAAGCCTCCCCCCCCCCCCCGCCTCTTTTTTTTCATCCTAGAATTATGAAGTAGGACCTATAAATCAGGACGTTTCTAAATATCCTTCACGGGGATATCTCCCTAAATCCAGCAATTTCTCCCCAGAACTTTCCTCGGAAGTTTATACACGCTGTTGAAGGCACTCGAGGAAATTGGTAATGGTTGTCTTCCCTTTTTTTTTTTTATTACGCCTGTTTATTTCATTTCGATTTTCGAAGAGAGAGAGAGAGGAGAGGAGAGAGGAGAGGAGAGAGAGAGAGAGATGAGAGAGAGAGAGAGAGAGGAGAGAGAGAGAGAGAGAGAGAGAGAGAGAGAGAGAGGCTTGATTTTAGAGATTAAAGTGAATTGTTTTAGACGTAAGAAAAGAAAAAACTTGAGAGAGAGAGAGAGAGAGAGAGAGAGGAGAGAGAGGAGAGAGAGAGAGAGAGAGAGAGAGAGAGAGAGAGAGAGAGAGAGAGAGAGATGAAAGTGAATTGTTTTAGACGTAAGAAAAAGAAAAACGTGAGAGAGAGAGAGAGAGAGAGAGAGAGAGGAGAGAGAGAGAGAGAGAGAGAGAGAGGAGAGAGAGAGAGGCTTGATTTTAGAGATGAAAGTGAATTGTTTTAGACGTAAGAATCTGAGACTTAGAGAGGAGAGAGAGAGAGATGAGAGAGAGAGAGAGAGAGAGAGAGAGAGAGAGAGAGAGAGAGACCTTGTAAATGCGTCTCTTGACTCTGAGATTAAATCAGCTGATAGAAGGGTTTGCATCGTTGAAGGATATTACTCAAACAAGATCAAAGATAGTTTTCATTACTGGAAATACACAGATATCGTGATTTGCTATTGAGAGTATTTTTTCTCCTAGTGGATAAATAGGATGAATTTCATGTAAGATTTGGTAATTGTGTACATCAACTTATATTGAAATTTTAACACTTTAGTCTTCTAACTCGCTACACTGTTAAAAAAAAACGTAATTTGAATCTGAAATTCTTCGTAAAAATATACTGTTTTCTACCGTATTTCAGTAAAATATTGGCGACCGTAATTTTTACCCTACTTTGTTATTATATATTACATATTTGAAATTTTAACTCTCCAGTCTTCTAACTCTCTACACTTAGAAAAAAAACTTAATATTAATTCGAAATTCTTCGTAAAAATATACCGTTCTCTGCCGTATTTCGGTAAAATATAGGCGACCGTAATTTTTACCCTACTTCGTTATTATATATTACTGGTTGGTGACCGTAATATCATTACATTAAGGGATCGGTTGCCTGATATGCCCTCTCCAATGTGTTCTATCAAAGGCATCCTCTTCCACCAACCATCTTTCCTCCATATCATCCTTCGCTTATCTCGCCATCTAATTCTCTGCCTCCCTCTCGATCTTCTCCCCTTAACAGGTTCCTCCTAAGGCCTCCTCACTCACCCCCCCCCCCCCCCCCTCCTCCATTCATCCTCAATACGTACCCACACCGTCTCAGTCATAAAACTCTTATCACCTCTTCTTATTTTATAATTTTCCAGTCTTTTAAGTAGTAAAATTCATAAATGCAATCAAATCATATAATTGAAATGAAGCTTTCTCTCCTCAGTCCCACTCTTAAGAAATGAAACGATTTTCGTTAATTTTTCAGAACCTTTTTATTTATTTATTTTTTCTTTTTGAAAATTCTTCCTCTTTATCGAGACACAATTCGCTGCATATCGTACGATTGAGAGTTGGAGGAGAGGAGCGGATAGAAAGGGCAGTTGTTAGGAAGGTAATATAATGAAGGTCGCAACAAGTGACTGGAGTTGTGAGCTGAATGACGAATGAAAGTAGAGGGATACACAGTAGAGCTAAGACTTCCGCCTTTTTGACTGATTTTGGACGTTTTTCTTGTCCGTGACTTTGACATTTGATCTTTCAAAAATGTAATAATTTCCAGCTCTTTACATAATAGTTTAAAATCCCCACAAGTTTCATTACGTTATGATTAAGATTTTGGCCGTATGGTTGATGGCCGGAATTTGACCTTTTGCCTGACCTTGATCTTCGACCTTAACGTGTATAAATTGGCGTGGATTTTCATACACTCAAATATGAACCGAGTTTGAAGTCTAGTGACAACGATGTCCAAACTTACGGCTGATTACGTGAATTGGACATTTTGCTTGACCGTGACCTTGACCTTCGAAAAATTTAATCGTTTCCAGCTTTTTACGTAACCGTTAATCCCTGCAATTTTCATTATTCTATAATCGAAATTGTGGCCAGGAAGCTGTTCACAAACAAACACACACACACACAAAGTGGTGAAAACATAACCTCCTTCCAAAATCGTTGGCGGAGGTAAAATGACAGTGGTCTGAGGCCAGGGGCATACTATTAATAGCAGTTAAGGAAGCAGGGTAGATTTAGGATGGTGACCAAACTTCCTTGGAATATTTTCCCAATCCCCAAGCTGTTGGGGGAAGGAAAGTGGGAAAGATTTATGGAACGATGGACGGGGGATATACCATAGGATCAATACTAAGAATAGACTATAGATTACAAGGAAGTGTTGATTCAAGAATCATAAATCTTCCCATGAAATTGTTGTTACTTTTGTTTTGAAGTGTCTTTGAGCTATATTCACCCTCTTACTCAATATATTTTTGGTCGGTCATTTTTTCATTGGATTTAAAAGCATTGATCTTATATTCATTAGCAATCTGATTTTTTTTTTTTATAGATTTTTTTATACAGCACACAGTAGGTATATGTTAATTTAAACTTTGGTAATATTTTTTTAGATGACAATTGTCTAAGAAAAATTTGAAATATGCAAATGGTACGGAAAAAAGGTGGTTAATTACATGATTTGATAAGTAAATATACTTACAATTCTAACTTTTGAACTAATTTGCTACAAAAGGAAATATTGTAAATTAATGTTTGCTATTATTTATTAGCTGTTGTGTGAGAAATATAAATATGAAGTTGAAGGACTGAACCATTACGTACATTTTTTCCTAGTATACTTTCTCTCATTTTGTGGTTATATCATTACCGCTGCAGTCAAAATGATATATTTAAAAAAGCTGTAATATCTCTTGCAATAGATTTAAAAAAAAAATATTGAATTATGGACTGTAAAAAAAGGGAAAAAATTCAAAACTGGAAAGATAGAAAGAAAAAGAGAACTTCATACCGGCGCCATAGTCAAGGACTTTGAATTCAAGAGGTAGAGCCATTTGAGAAGGTATTTTGTTTCATTGCCAATAGATGTCTCTGGCGTACTCTTGAGGGGGAACCTTGTGACATTTGTCGAGATCTCTTTTGTTGATAACGGAGCTTTTAAACGGAAGACATCAGCTTGAATCCATTTGGAAATTTTAGGTTTCCCTTTTAACTTTCTCTTAGATATTCATTTGTATGTATATTTATATGTTGGTTATTTTTGTTATCGGTATATATTCTTCCCATATATACAACTTCTATTTATTTCCTTATTTCCTTTCCTCACTGGGCTATTTTTCCCTGTTGGAGCCCTTGGGCTTAAAGCATCTAGCTTTTCCAACCAGGGTTGTAGCTTGGCTAGTAATAATAATAATAATAAATTTTGACTCACCTTTAATTATTTATCGGGATTTTCTGTCTTCACCAATTTTCTGCTTGCCTTTTATGTCAGCTCTACTATTTATAATTTCTGCTGCTTATTTTCCTTTACTTTTCTGCCATATATATATATATATATATATATATATATATATATATATATATATATATATATATATATATATATATACATACATACACGTGTATATGATATATGTATGTATATATATTCATATATATATATATATATATATATATATATATATATATATATATATATATATACATATATATATACATATATATATATATTATATATATATATATATATATATACATATATATATATATATATATATACATATATATATATATATATACATATATATATATATATATATTATATATATCACAAATAGTTGTTTCCTCTCTCTCTCTCTCTCTCTCTCTCTCTCTCTCTCTCTCTCTCTCTCTCTCTCTCTCTCTCTCTCTCTTTGTTCGCACTGTATGATTAGGATTTAATATTCAAGTCTTCTCCCAAAGTTCAAAGTAATTCCTCAGCATAGCACTTAACCCTTCCTACGACCTCTTCCCCTCTCTCTTTCTCTGTACTGTCGCTCCACTCTTTCTTTCTTTCTCTCTAACCCCTTTCTTTTCCCTTCCCCCTTCCAACACTCTCAGTCACCATCCTCATCACTGTCAACTACATTGACTCGACCATCATCACTGTCCCGAATGTGAGTCCTTCTATTTCTCACGCCTTGTTATTTCGGTCTGGTTTCTCTTAACATTTTTCCCCTGGTCATTTTATTTCCTTATTTGTTCATTTACTTTTGTTTTGTTTCTTTCTTTTGCTCTCAGTGTTACTTCCTCTTTAGAGATAGTGCTTTGACCAGGACACCAGCCACTCGTTGAAAAACTATCGCTAGAGAGTTATTGGATCCTTTGACTGGCCAGGCTGTCAGTGTTACTTCCTCCCAAGAGATAGTATTTTGGCCGTGGCATCAGCCACCCGTTGAGAAACTACGGCTAGAGAGTTATTGGATCCTTTGACTGGCCAGGCTGTCAGTGATACTTCCTCCTTAGAGGTAATAGGTTGGCCAGGACACCAGCCACTCATTGAGAAACTACGGCTAGAGAGTTATTGGGTCCTTTGACTGGCCAGGCTGTCAGTGCTACTTCCTCCATAAGAGATAGTAAGTTGGCCATGGCACCAGCCACCCGTTTACATATTTACCGCTAGAGAGTTATTGGATCCTTTGACTGGCCAGGCTGTCAGTGTTACTTCCTCCCTAGAGATAGTATTTTGGCCGTTGCATCAGCCGCCCGTTGAGATACTACCGCTAGAGAGTTATTGGATTCTTTGACTGGCCAGGCTGTCAGTGTTACTCCCTCCTTAGAGGTAATAGGTTGGCCAGGACACCAGCCACTCGTTGAGAAACTACGGCTAGAGAGTTATTGGATCCTTTGACTGGCCAGGCTGTCAGTGTTACTTCCTCCTTAGAAGTAGTATTTTGGCCGTGGCATCAGCCGCCCGTTGAGATACTACCGCTAGAGAGTTATGGGATCATTTGACTGGCCAGGCTGTCAGTGTTACTTACTCCTTAGAGGTAGAAGGTTGGCCAGGGCACCAGCCACCCGTTGATATACTACCGCTAGAGAGTTATTGGGTCCTTTGACTGGCCAGACAGTACTACATGGGATCCCTCTCTCTCTGGTTACGGCTCATTCTTTTTTCTTTGCCTGCACATACACCAAATAGTCTGGCGTGTTCTTTTCACAGGGAAAGCAATCTAGATATTAATATGTATTTGTTTGTTTTAATTTTTTTTTCTGATAACCTAATTTCCTTTTTATTTTTTTTTTCATTAACATTATCTTACTTATTCCTTTTATTGTGTGTTGCCTCCTCTCCATTATCATTACTTACTAATTGCTGGAGCTGTTAGTCTAAATATTGGTAATATTTGAGTTTATGTTTTCCAATCTTATTTTCTTACTCAACTTCCATCATGAAAATAATCTATCTCTGAGTAATCCTTTACTTAACAAAAAATTGCTAAGTCAGTCTTTAAATCCCCGTAACATTATGGAATAATTGCAATTAAAAAAGAAGTGTGGAATCAGCCTTTAAAAGGTCAGAATAATGTGGGATAAATGCAATTTAAAGAGTGATGAATCAGCCTTTAAAAGGCCGGAAAAATATGTAATAAACATAACATTAAAAATGTGTTGAAACAGCCTTTAAAATGCCGAAAAATATGGAATAAACGCAATTTAAAAAGTGCTGAATCAACCTTTAAAAGGCCGGAAAAATATGGAATAAAAGTAATTTAAAAAGTGCTGAATTAACCTTTAAAAGGCCGGAAAAATATGGAATAAACGTAATTTAAAAAGTGCTGAATCAGCCTTTAAAAGGCCGGAAAAATATTGAAATAACATAACTTTAAGAATGTGCTGAATCAGCCTTTAAAATGCCGAAAAAAAATATGGAATAAACATAACTTTAAAAATGTGCTGAATCAGCCTTTAAAATGCCGAAAAAATATGGGATAAACGTAATTTAAAAAGTACTGAATCAGTCTTTAAAATGGCGGAAAAAATATGGAATAAATACAATTTAAAAAGTGCTGAATCAACCTTTAAAATGCCGAAAAAATATGGAACAGCGTAATATCAAAAATTAGGTGAATCAGCACTTTGAAATCTCGGAAAAATATGGAATGTACGCAATTTAAAAAGTGCCTAATCAGCAATTGAAACGCCGTAAACATAGAATAAATATAATTTAAAAAAAAAAATGCATAATCAGCCATTAAGATGCTAAAACATATGGAATAAATGCAGTCGTAGGATTAATAAGAGAATGAGTTTGTGATCTCCAAATATAAGTCTAAATATAAGTTTAAGTCAATATTAGCCGAGACATTGGACTGTTGTGTTCCGGAATACAAATACAAGGGAAATGTAATCAGTTGATATTGGAGAGTGGTTGATCTAGATTATTCAGACTACCATCTTCTTTCTTTTCCTTTTTTTTTTATATTATTTCGTAGGTGTATTTGGGTGTACATAGGGGTAATGTAGTGTGTGTATATATATATATATATATATATATATATATATATATATATATATATATATATATATATATATATATATATATATATATCTACCTCATGTTGCCATGAAACCGTAGTTTGTAAATGTTCGATTCCAATATTTTTTATTTTATTTTAGCACAAAACTTTTGATTTTCATCCATATATATCTATGTATGTATATATATATATATATATATATATATATATATATATATATATATATGTATATGTATATACATATATATAAATATGTATATATTTATATATAAATATATATATATATATATATATATATATATATATATATTTTATGTGTGTGTTTGTGTGTGTGTGTGTGTGTATGTTTGTGGAGGAGGGGGGTTAATATTGTAAAACAATAAAAATACCCAAAGCTTTCTGTAACCACCAAGTCGACTTCACATCATGATAGTAATAGTTTTTGAGCAAATTAAGGACCAGCCAGAGTTTAACAACTTGCCAAAAAAAAAAAAAAAAAAAAAATCCTTTGAAATTCGTACCTAGCAAAAACCCCTCGTTATTCGTTTATGCTTTGCTACTGTTTAATAGGTACCTTTTTGAGTTCGGGCTTTTCATTCATCCCCCCGAGGGCTTAAGGACGCACCGCCGTCAATCATGCCAAGATATTTCCCCACTTTCTGCTTCCGAAGATTAAAGATCAGTGAATGGGAAATGAAGCAACGCTAACGAGTTTATGGGACGGACGAAACTTCCAAGAAAGAAGTTGAAGATTTATGCGGGACTCAGATTAGAAGTGTGTTTTGGGGTCAAGCTACTGTTTAAAGGTTTTAAAGGCCGCTCGTGAATGGCAAATGCAAGGGCCAGTGATAATGCCTTAGAGACTAACTATAGATACATATGATCAGCGTCTGAGCCATATTGCATTTTTACTTGGTGAGGAATCCGTTGTATATGTGTCAAGCTATAGAGACTTACTGTTTTGGATTTAAATGTTTAAAAGTTTAGGGTTGTTGTGGCCTGATTGGTAACGTCTCTGCCTGTTGTTTGCCGGTCGGGGGTTCGAGTCCGGCTCAGACTCGTTAGTATCGTTAGTGTCTGCAACCTTACCATCCTTGTAAGCTAAGGTTGGGTGGTTTGGGGGAGCCTATAGGTCTATCTGCTGAGTCATTAGCAGCCACTGCTTGGCCCTCCCTGGTCCTAGCTTGGGTGGAGAGGAGGCTTGGGCGCTGGTCAGTCTCTAGGGCATTGTCCTGATTGCTAGGGCAATGTCACTGTCCCTTGCCTCTGCCATTCATGAGCGACCTTTAAACCTTTAAAAGGTCGTTCATGAACGGTAGAGTTAAGGGACAGTGACAATGACCTAGCAGGACAATGTCCTAGAGACTTACTTTGTTGCTTTGAGAGATTTAAAAGTATAAAGGCTGCACTTTGTTGCTTTGAAAGGTTTAAAAGTATAAAGGCTACACTTTGTTGCTTTGAGAGGTTTAAAAGTATAAAGGCTGCTCATGAATGGCAAATGCAAGGGACAGTGACAATACCCTAGCAGGACACTGCTCTAGAGGCTGATCATACATGCATATGATCAGTGCTCAAGCCCCCTCTCCACCCGAGATAGGACCAGGGAGGGCCAGGCAATGGCTGCTGATGACTCAGCAGATAGACCTATAGGCACCCCAAACCCCTATCCTTATCTCTCAAGGATGGTGAGATTGCAGCGACCAAAGAAACTAACGAATTTGAGCGGGATTTGAACCCCAGTCTGGCGTTCTCCAGTCAGAAACGTTATCACATCAGCCGCCAAAATCCTAAGGGTTTAAAGGTTTTAAAGGCTGCTCGTGAATGGCAGAGTCAAGGAACAGTGACAGTAATCGGTAATGTCATTTTTAAGAAGAAAATAATTTAGAAGTCCTTTAAGTAACAAGCCTGAGATATTTTTTTAATATCTTTAAATATAATGAGAAAATGAACGTTGTTAAAGCAAATTATGGTAGGATTTACAGGATAGGGTGACGCTTTTGCTAACCTGACAAAGTTTACCCATGCTTAGAATTACCTCTTTGTCTAAACAATTACGAGATGGTAAGAAGTAAAATAATACCTTTACCTGAAAACTATAATTACAAATGTATCTTGTCCGCTGCTCATCAAATAACGCCCTATTTTCTGCCATCGGTAATGGTAAGCGATAGTTATTCATATAAATAATGTACCCCATCTTGGTCATTAAATTGCTTCCGTGGCAGACATTACAAATCTACCATTAGTCTCCCGGATGGAAAATCATGTTTTCTGCTACTACTTTGCGGTAATGACTTTAATTGTTTCATCAATATATTTAATTACCAACCACCACAAAACTCATAAATTTGCTCAATTAACAATCAGCCTAATTTCTCCATTCATCTTGTTCTGTTACAATATTGTCAGTTGTGTAATTAATTGTAAACACTGTCTGTCATCCTAACCCAATGTACGTAGGTAGCCATAATCCCAATTTTTTCAATAATTTAATTTAGAAGTAATCATCCTTATTTCATTAATTTGTCTCGTTAATAACTATTTATTTTATTATTTTATTAAATACCTCAGTAACAACATCCCTATATTTTTCTGTATTTATTTAGGTTGCAATCATGCATATCAATTTTTCAATTTCCTAAAATTACCTTCAGATAGTTAAAATACAAAATTATTAAAGTGCAATTAACTTTCGTGACGATTACCTTAATATAATTATCATACAAAATACTTCGAGGTGCGTGCCTGTGTCATGCGAGCTGCGTTATCATTAACTCTCAAATATATAAAGTCCCACAATATTATCCATTATTATTTTACATTTTATTGCAATATCCCTCGCGTTGATTAAGACAATATGTCATGAACATTTACGACTTCAGCCTTGTCATATATATTACTTAATCTGTCTCAATTTCTCAATTTTGGGCGATGTACTAAATGGCCCCAGACAGATATTTGGGTGACAATTTGTTCAATCTACGCTAGGTGGTACTTTCCTCGTACTTACTAATCAGTGAGAATTTTGGTTGACGCTTCCTCGTGTCCTATTGCAAACGTTAGCTCATCTGAAGTTGTTAATGATAGGGAACTTTTGCTGATATGATTAAGTCATTGCGAAGGTTTGCGCTCCCGTACTTCTTGGGCGGTTGAATCTTCACTTTACTTCCGATTGTTGATCAGTTGGTACGTTTGAAACACCGTTATTGTGAGTCACCGGAAAAACACAATATTCTGTAGTTTATGAAATTACGGGCTTCTATTTAATATTAAGTTCAAATGAATCATATATATATATACGTATATAAATATATATATATATATATATATATATATATATATATATATATATATATATATACATATATATATATATATATATATATATATATATATATATTTATATATATGTATATATATGTATGTATATATATATATATATATATATATTTATATATATATATATATATATATATATATATATATATATATATATATATATTTATATATATTTGTTTATTTATTTATTTATTTTGAAGTCAAAACAAAATCCGAATTGTCAGTGTCGGAATCAGATTCTGAAAACACAGTCTTTAGTAGGAAAAAAACTAACTATTTAAATGAATGAATATTAATCAAAATATATCCATGCCTTGTACTTGATAAAGATAACAAATTATAATTTTGGGGGCTATTGGCTAGACCTTAACTACTTTCATAGCATAAGTAAATTAGTATGCATATTACTTGAGGTAAAACCTAAAAGAAGCTCTCAAGGTAAACACAGAGCCTGTCATGTTTATCTCACCCTTAGTGACAGCACACGTGTTACCGAGTGACAGGTTCTCATCAGCAAAAGAAAACGTTGGTTGACTCGGAACGTTTGCATTCATTAATGATTATTCATTGCAAACGTCAGAGCTAATTAATGCTGAATTCGGTGGCCCCGTCCTTACTTATCAAAACAGTTGTTAGCTGTCTCTTGTAGACTGACTACTGACTGTTTGATTTCGTACAGGGAGTGAACTTGCTACCGGGTTTGCAATAATTGTGAAATCAAATGTTCGTTGCCTATAGCTATTATGCTTGTGTTATTGTATATAAAAGTTTATATATATATATATATATATATATATATATATATATATATATATATATATATATATATATATATATATTCAAATAAGCCATATATATTTGATACATTAATGTCTGGATTCTCTTAACGACCTCGGGATCAGAGCCCCAGGCGAAATCACACAAAGACAAGAGCTTGGGACCGGCCGGGAATCGAACCCTGGTCCGGCAAACTTGTAGAGACAGTGACTACCACTTGGCCACGTCTAAATGTGCAAATATTTATCATATATATATATATATATATATATATATATATGTACTGTATATATATATATATATATATATATATATATATATATATATATATATATATATATATATATATAATATATATATATATATATATATCTGTGTGTGTGTGTGTGTAACTAGAAATTATGCATAATTTATTTTTCGTTTGCCCACTGGTATCAAACCTTTAAAACATAATCAATAATAATTTCCTTAGTATCTATTATATCATCTGCATCCATATCTTGACAGTTTTCCCGTTCAAATGATAGACACGTGATATTTGCTTTTTTAATTTCCCGGTAAACACAGTGCTTGTTATAAGCACTACTTGTAAGATACGAATTCAAACCTCCACTTTTGACGTCTACATTTGAAATACCTTTAATGTTTAAAGTGACAGTAACCGTTGAATATATATATATATATATATATATATATATATATATATATATATATATATATATATATATATATATATATATATATATATACATATATATGTGTGTGTGTGTATGTGAGTGTGTGTTTGTATGCATGCATGTATGTATATTTACATGATGTGTGTACATATTTTACATATATTTGTACTTTATTTTTGTGTGTGTATATATATATATATATATATATATATATATATATATATATATATATATATATATATATATATGTATATATATATATATTGCACACATATATATGTGTGTATAGTCAGTCGTAATAAAAAAGTTTTTTATGAAGTGGAATTCATTGTATCAAACATCGGCCTTTTTATTGTTGCATTTTCATTTTAAGCTAATTTTTATTTAAACGAACTTCATCCGATGATTAAAACCGTTGTTATAATTCTTGAGATTCATAATTAAAACCTCTAAATCCTTTTATATTTAAGAAGATCTTTGTTTAATCCTGGATGTAAAGCAGGTCTCCTGTGAGTTGCGAAAATCATTATGCAGTACACGAAAACTTTCTCACATTTTTATTTTTAAACTATTTGCTCTCGGTCAATTAATATGGTTACCCATGTACCAACCGTGTGTCACACGATCGTACATAGTAACATTTCATTTTGTGTATATATTAAGCTTGTATCTCCCCTCGCACTAGAAAGAACCTGAAATAACATGTATGTTTTTCTCACCGTTAACTGTTAACCGGTGTGGTATCAGTTGAACAGGAAATTTCCTGTTGCATTGAACCTGAAATAATGTGTCTGTTTTTCTCACCGTTAACTGTTAACCGGTACGGTGTCGGTTGAACACGAAATTTCCCGTTCAACTGATACCACACCGGTTAACAGTTAACGGTTAGAAAAACAGTCATGTTATTTCAGGTTCTTTTTAGTGCGAGGGGAGAGCGAAGATACAAGCATAATATATACACAAAATGAAATGTCGTTACTATGTACGATCGTGTGACACACGGTTGGTACACCCTAGAGTATTTTACACACATACTTTTTTATCTAATTTACTTACTTCACTTACTTGAGTCTTACGGAAAATTGTTATATTATCAGTTAGACTTTTCACATTATTGTTACCCTGACTGGTGAACGCCAGACTGTGGTTAGAGTCCCGCTCAAACTCGTTAGTTTCTTTGGTCGCTGTGATCTCACCATCCTTATGAGATAAGGATGTGGTGTTTAAGGGAGCGTATAGATCTATCAGCTGAGTCATCCGCAACCATTGCCTGGCTCTCCTTGTTCCTAGCTTGGGTGGAGTTGGGGCTTAGGCGCTGATCATATATATATATATATATATATATATATATATATATATATATATATATATATATACAATATATATATATATATATATATATATATATATATATATATATATATATATATATATATATATATATATGGTCAGTCTCTAGGGAATTGTCCTGCTTGCTAAGGCCTCTGCCATTCATGAGCGAACTTTAAACCTTTAAATAAGCACATTTTTGCGCTGTGTCATGCTGTTCATAATCTGTCACCACTGATTTAGTTATATCTCCACTCACACTTCTTTAACCAACACATTCCTTTGTTTTTTATGAGGTTTTCAATCGATAAACTATTCGTAAATTTTACCCTATCTTTCAATTATAAAATCAACAAGCTGTCACTTTAAGGGAAATGTCATATATTTGTTGTTTCTTCTTTCCTTAAGAGCATTAAAGTTTAATATGTATCTCTCTTAATTTTGTATGCATCTGTGCATGCATCTGGTATGCCTCTCATAAGTACAGATGATACCAAATGAGAACTTCTGTTTACAGATGCTATCCAAACCAGTGTGTAACTTCCTGTATCCTATTCAAAGTCCTATTTAGTAACTACGCTATTCCTTTCTCTCATAAAAGGTTAATTAAAAAGAGTTATACTTTAATTCCTTCCAACCCTTCATGATCCTTGGACATATTCACTTGCTTTTCATTACTCACCTTCTTTTTCTTATTTAGTTTGAATTCTTAATTATAACTTTCACCATCCCACATATTTTTTCCCATCATCACCACACCGTACTTCTTTTACACTTGCTTTCCTGGAAACTAGTCTACAGACTCCGGCTACTCCTAATGGTACTCCACCTTTAACCTTTAAAGTCTCCAGTCCGATCCTGCCCTTACCTTACCCTTAGTTCTGGAATATTTTATGCTAATCGTATATGTGTGTTGTAACACACACATACACACACACCACGCACTCACACACACACGCACACACACACACACACACATATATATATATATATATGCACATATGTGTATTCTTTATACGTATATATAGTTATACACACACGCTCGCATATATATATATTTATATATATACAGTATATATATATATATATATATACAGTATATATATATATATATATATATATATATGTATATATATATATATATATATATATATATATATATATATATATATATATATATATATATATATATTATGCATGTATGTATGTATAATTTTTATCTAAGTTACATTCAGCTATTTCAAGTACAAAAGAATGCATATGAGGAAATTGTGCATACATAAACATATTCTCACAAATGTGGTATACTATGTTGTATTGAGTTTTGATTGAAACAAAAACAGTGGATGCATTTATTAATCATATAAGTATATATTATGAATGTCTCATTCAGTTGATAAATTGAAGACAGATCTCACATATATTTATTTAGTTTGAATTGGTTATTAAGAATTTGTCTCGTAACTTAAAAGAAAGACATTTGTTGACTAGTTCCTTCTGCAATAAATGTTTTTCAGTTTTCGTCCTTTTGTCTCGTTAAATGTTTTCTACCGTGTCTTATTTTTCGTCTTCTTTCCCTCTCACTGGCAACCTCTTTCCTCCCTTTTGACCTCCTTAGGGAATAGATAGAATTATTTTCACCCTATTTATTAGTTTTGATTTTTCTCTAGTGTTTGGTTTATTCTTCTACACCTGTACGTATTTAATTACCTCCGCCAACGAAATTGGAAGGATGTTATGTTTTACCCCATGTGTCTCTTAGTTTATGAACAACTTCCTGGCCACAATTTTACTCATAGAATAATGAAACTTTCAGGGATTAATTGTTATGATTAGACGTGGATGTGATTTTATTTTGAAAGTCCTAGGTCAAAGGTCAAGGTCAAGCAGAAGGTCGACCGAATTAACTCTTGCCTCAACCCCAAGTTCGTACATGGTTGTCACACTCTTCAAATACGCCTACGGTCTAAATTGATTCTGGGAAAGGCAAGCTAGGTTCGAGAAATAAGCTGCCGTAGTGGTGTTCTGCACTCTCAGAGTGCTTTTCTAGTTTTAATTGGCTTTGATATTTAATTTCGTTACAAATATGGTGTTTCTACTCAAACTAATGGAAACTTCACTGCCTGGTAATCGTCGGACTGGTGTTCGAGTCCAGTTCAAACTCTATAGTTTCTTGTAGTGCCTGGCCCTTCCTGGTCCTAGCGTTGGTGATGATCATGTGCATATATTGTCAGTCTTTGGGGGCATTTTCACTGTCACTTGCCTCTGCCAATCATGAGCGGCCTTTAAAGAATTTAAACTACAAGGAAGGCCTTTTCAAAAAAAAAAAAAAAAAAATTAATAACTGCTAATTGTCTAGTTTAACTTCTCGTATTATTTGGTTATATATTCTGGTAATGTGTAATGTAATGATAATATTACACAAACGTTTTTTTGTTAGGGATGCTGTATCATTCGTACCAGACATCCTCTCAAACGTTCGAAATGTTTTCTTTCTGTTTTTTAATTTTTTTTCCTTTTTTATTTATTTATACCTCGCCTCTTTCATACTTCCGGGAAAATTAATCTCGATTAATTTGCTCGTTAAGCTTTTGATTTATCTTTGCTTCCAGCCAAGGTAATTATTGTAACTAATTTTTTGTAATGCACATTCTTTTATCCTCTTTTTTTTCCATCCATTTCTTTTATGTTCCCGTCGTTTGTTGACATTCCAGTCCATTAGATGGTCAATCAAGTTTGCTAAAAAGACGATTTTGATTTTTGGTTTTTTAAATCAATTTAATCAATTTTAGATCTGTTTTCTGAAATCAATATAAAGAATTTTTATTACAGTTTTCTGAAATCCATATACTAATCATCCCTTTTGATTCTCTTCTGAAATCATATAATCAAATTTGGTTATCTTTTCTGAAATCAATATAATAAATTTTGGTTTTATTTTCTAAAATTAATATGATAAATTATAAATCTATATTCAGAAATCAAAATAAGAAATTTTGATATGATCTGAAATCAATATGATCAATTTTTATTAAATTTTCTGGAATCAATATGAAAAAATTTGATATAATCCGAAATCAATATGACACATTTTGATATAATCTGAAATCAATATGACACATTTTGATATAATCTGAAATCAATATGACACATTTTGATTATATTTTCTGAAATCAATATAATAGATTTTGATTATATTTTCTGAAAACAATATAATAAATTTTTATTATATTTTCTGAAATCAATATAATGAATTTTTATTATATTTTCTGAAATAAATATGAAAAAAATTGATTCAATTCTCTAAAATCAACATAAAATCCAGATTGAAAATAGAAATGGCGGTTCCTAACCCTTCAACTGTAGTTCAATCGAACGTATGAAGTTAAAAATGCGCATATTCAGAATAACTGCATTTCCCGACTTCAAAAAACGCTCTACATACTCTTACAATAACATAAACCCAAACCCTGTACTTGCTAATGTTCACTTGAACACATGTAAAGGTGTATGATCAATATGACCCGACATCTGACGCTTTATCTCGTTCGCTGGAAGGGGTCACACAACGAGAGAGAGAGAAGAGAGTCAGACCTCAGTATCTCTCAGCCAGTGCAAGGGCGCGGTCGTGTTATCGCCAGCGTAAGGAAGGCGGTGCTGTTTTATCGGGGGAAAATGAGAGGAAAGCGAAGGGATTTCCTGGAATTTGACTGGCCGGGGTTGAAAGGGGTTCGTATGGCGGAGGCTGTGGTAGTGGATTGCCTCGGGGGAGAGGTTCGGATGTGAAAGAAAAAAACCCCCGAGGGTATTTAACCGAGGTGATAGTAATTACGCCGGTTTATTCATTTTTTCATCTTTGTCTATGGGATTATTCAACGTAACAAAGCAATTACATTCATTTTTACTAGAAAGAAGACTAAACTACTATATCAACTCGTGGGTAAGAGTTGTAGTATATATAAAAAACCAAGTTTTTCTCCCGTTTATTGAAAGATTTATGAAAGAAGGTCACCTTGACGTGAACAATGTATCAGAAAATTGAAGTGTGCGCTGAAAATCGGTGAAAAATGAGGCTGTTGGGAAAGAGATTCTGAGAGAAAAAAAGTATTACGTTAAGTCCTGACGGATATGTATTTAAGATGGTGAAGTTAAGCTTTATGATATTTCCCTATTTTATGAATAGAATTTCTTTAGTAGATATATATTCGTACTTAATAATAAGCAATCGTATGTATGGCGTACAAGATATATATGTTTGTATGTCTGTGTGTCTATATATATATATATATATATATATATATATATATATATATATATATATATATATATATATATATATATATATATATATATATACATATATTTATATATACATATATATATATGTGTGTGTCTGTGTTTATATGCGTATATATTATATATATATATATATATATATATATATATATATATATATATATATATATATATATATGTATGTATGTATGTATAAATGTAGATATATGTATATAAATGTGTGTGTGTTTGGGTGTGTACATGTATGAGTGCGCAAATACGTATATATATATATATATATATATATATATATATATATATATATATATATATATATATATATATATATATATGTATATATATATATGTATATATATATGTGTGTGTGTGTGTGAGTGTGTGTGTGTGCTTAATAGACATTGCTTTCAGAGTAAATTGAATATTTAACCAAACATGTACCCTCTCTACGTTAATTCACCACCAACTCGCAAAGAGAAATCACCCTTCACGGGTCACGTAGGTTCCTTGGTGTCTTCTCAACATCTTTGGGCATTGGGACTCCATATTAAAAAATAGGTCACCTTTTAAAGTCTGGTCAAATTGAGAAGTTATAGCAGTATAACTTTGCGGGATGACGTGTGAGGCGAAATGGTAATGAGACACGTATGAGGCCGAGGTCTCCTTTTAAAGTCAGGTCGAATTGAGAAGATATAGCAGTATACCTCCGTAGGAATGACGTGTGACACGTGAGGCGAAACGGTAATGAGACACGTATGAGGCTGTAGTCTCCTTTTAAAGGCAGGTTAAATTGAGAAGTTATAGCAGTATACTTCCGCAGGAATGACGCGTGAGGCGAAACGGTAATGAGATACGTATGAGGCTGTGATCTCCTTTTAAATGCATGTTAAATTGAGAAGTTATAGCTGTATACTTCCTCAGGAATGATGCGTGAGGCTGTGGTCCTCTTTTAAAGGCACGTTAAAATGAGGAGTTATAGCAGTATACCACCGTAAGAATGACGCGTGAGGCGAAACGGTAATGAGACACGTATGAGGCTGTAGTCTCCATTTAAAGGGAGGGTTAATTGAAAAGTTATAGCAGTATACTTCTGCAGGAATGACGCGTGAGGCGAAACGGTATTGAGACACGTATGAGGCTGTGGTCTCCTTTTAAAGGCAGGTTAAAATGAGGAGTTATAGCAGTATACCACCATAAGAATGATGCGTGATGCGAAACGGTAATAAGACACGTATGAAGCTGTGATCTCCTTTTAAAGGCAGATTAAATTGAGAAGTTATAGCAGTATACTTCCGCAGGAATGACGCGTGAGGCGAAACGGTATTGAGACACGTATTAGGCTCTGGTCTCCCTTTAAAGGCAGGTTAAAATGAGAAGTTATAGCAGTATACTCCCGCAGGAATGACGCATGAGATGAAATGGTAATGAGATACGTATGAGGTTGAGGTCACCTTTCAAAGTCAGGTTAAATTGAGAAGTTATAGCAGTATACCTCCACAGGAATGACGCGTGAGGCGAAACGGTAATGAGACACGTATGAAGCCGAGGGGACACGAAGGCATTCGGAGTTTGATGGTGGATGGCTTCCCTTCGGAATATTGATGACTCTCCAAAGTCGATTCGATGATGTCCGAGCTTGCGGAGAGAGAGAGAGAGAGAGAGAGAGAGAGAGAGAGAGAGAGAGAGAGAGAGAGAGAGAGAGAGTCACACGCACGTACAGATGGAGATGAAAGAGAGAAATGCTCTTCTGACATTGATAATGAAGAGAGGATATATGGCGTTTATTCATGGTGTTAAGAAAGGAGGAAATTAGATGACATACAAGAAGGGTGATCCCTATTTTCTTAATCTGCTGATTTACCAAATCAGATACAGATTACAACATTATTATACCTTTTACGGAAGATAAGCTTAATTCGACCTTTTTTCCTTTGTGGCTAAGATGGCTTTATCTTTACGTCAGCTTTTTTTATTTCAGAATATTTTTTTCATAATCTTATCTCCTTTTTTATATAGTATTTTATTACCTGTTTTCTTTTTTTTCCACTTCAGAATAATTTTCCATAAGATTATTATCACTTTTTTTATAATATTCTATTTTAATATTCTTGTTCCCCCTATTTCTTATGATATTTTTACTACCTATTTTCTTTTTTTCACTTCAGAATAATTTTCCATAAGATTATTATCCCTTATTTTATTTTTATTTTGACTACCCATTTTCTTAATTATTTAAAACAAAGGCGTTTTCAAGTACCAACGACTTATATTTGACAATAATGTGCTTTCATATCTAACAATGATAAGTTTCGAAAATTACTGGAAAATATATTTTTTTGATTTCTCCTAGTTTTAAATTGGAATAGCATCTCTACAAAGATTATTGTTTATTTTGATATTAACATAAACTACAAAAATGACCATTGTATTAAAGCTGATATTTGTTGAGATTTGTGATTTGAATTTTTTAGTGTTAATGATAGAATTCAGCCAATACTTGAAATGGCAGATATACATTTTATGTTTTATCAATTACTAGAAATAAAAAAGGAATATTTTATATTAATGATCCAAAAATTTTAATCAAGATTCTTTGATCATAGACGAACTTTATTCGAAAAATATTTTTTTGTTTTATCAAGCACTAAAAAAAATTAAAAAGAAAATTAATTATTCAAAATTTTTATTGATGATTCTTCGGTCAGAGATGAATTTTATTCGAGAAATATTTTATTATTTTTATTATTATGCATACATCAGTGCATG